>NC_092295.1:9443301-9720801 GCF_036320965.1 Panulirus ornatus
AGAAAGGTGCAAGAGGTGAAAAAAAGGGCAAATGAGAGTTGGGGTGAGAGACTATCAGTAAATTTTAGGGAGAATAAAAAGATGTTCTGGAAGGAGGTAAATAGGGTGCGTAAGACAAGGGAGCAAATGGGAACTTCAGTGAAGGGCGTAAATGGGGAGGTGATAACAAGTAGTGGTGATGTGAGAAGGAGATGGAATGAGTATTTTGAAGGTTTGTTGAATGTGTCTGATGACAGAGTGGCAGATATAGGGTGTTTGGGTCGAGGTGGTGTGCAAAGTGAGAGGGTTAGGGAAAATGATTTGGTAAACAGAGAAGAGGTAGTAAAAGCTTTGCGGAAGATGAAAGCCGGCAAGGCAGCAGGTTTGGATGGTATTGCAGTGGAATTTATTAAAAAAGGGGGTGACTGTATTGTTGACTGGTTGGTAAGGTTATTTAATGTATGTATGACTCATGGTGAGGTGCCTGAGGATTGGCGGAATGCGTGCATAGTGCCATTGTACAAAGGCAAAGGGGATAAGAGTGAGTGCTCAAATTACAGAGGTATAAGTTTGTTGAGTATTCCTGGTAAATTATATGGGAGGGTATTGATTGAGAGGGTGAAGGCATGTACAGAGCATCAGATTGGGGAAGAGCAGTGTGGTTTCAGAAGTGGGAGAGGATGTGTGGATCAGGTGTTTGCTTTGAAGAATGTATGTGAGAAATACTTAGAAAAGCAAATGGATTTGTATGTAGCATTTATGGATCTGGAGAAGGCATATGATAGAGTTGATAGAGATGCTCTGTGGAAGGTATTAAGAATATATGGTGTGGGAGGCAAGTTGTTAGAAGCAGTGAAAAGTTTTTACCGAGGATGTAAGGCATGTGTACGTGTAGGAAGAGAGGAAAGTGATTGGTTCTCAGTGAATGTAGGTTTGCGGCAGGGGTGTGTGATGTCTCCATGGTTGTTTAATTTGTTTATGGATGGGGTTGTTAGTGAGGTAAATGCAAGAGTCTTGGAAAGAGGGGCAAGTATGAGGTCTGTTGGGGATGAGAGAGCTTGGGAAGTGAGTCAGTTGTTGTTCGCTGATGATACAGCGCTGGTGGCGGATTCATGTGAGAAACTGCAGAAGCTGGTGACGGAGTTTGGTAAAGTGTGTGGAAGAAGAAAGTTAAGAGTAAATGTGAATAAGAGCAAGGTTATTAGGTACAGTAGGGTTGAGGGTCAAGTCAATTGGGAGGTGAGTTTGAATGGAGAAAAACTGGAGGAAGTGAAGTGTTTTAGATATCTGGGAGTGGATCTGTCAGCGGATGGAACCATGGAAGCGGAAGTGGATCATAGGGTGGGGGAGGGGGCGAAAATTTTGGGAGCCTTGAAAAATGTGTGGAAGTCGAGAACATTATCCCGGAAAGCAAAAATGGGTATGTTTGAAGGAATAGTAGTTCCAACAATGTTGTATGGTTGCGAGGCGTGGGCTATGGATAGAGTTGTGCGCAGGAGGATGGATGTGCTGGAAATGAGATGTTTGAGGACAATGTGTGGTGTGAGGTGGTTTGATCGAGTAAGTAACGTAAGGGTAAGAGAGATGTGTGGAAATAAAAAGAGCGTGGTTGAGAGAGCAGAAGAGGGTGTTTTGAAATGGTTTGGGCACATGGAGAGAATGAGTGAGGAAAGATTGACCAAGAGGATATATGTGTCGGAGGTGGAGGGAACGAGGAGAAGAGGGAGACCAAATTGGAGGTGGAAAGATGGAGTGAAAAGGATTTTGTGTGATCGGGGCCTGAACATGCAGGAGGGTGAAAGGAGGGCAAGGAATAGAGTGAATTGGAGCGATGTGGTATACAGGGGTTGACGTGCTGTCAGTGGATTGAATCAAGGCATGTGAAGCGTCCGGGGTAAACCATGGAAAGCTGTGTAGGTATGTATATTTGCGTGTGTGGACGTGTGTATGTACATGTGTATGGGGAGGGTTGGGCCATTTCTTTCGTCTGTTTCCTTGCGCTACCTCGCAAACGCGGGAGACAGCGACAAAGTATAAAAAAAAAAAAAAAAAAAAAAAAAATATATATATATATATATATATATATATATATATATATATATTTGCCACTGTCTCCCGCGTTTGTGAGGTAGCGCAAGGAAACAGACGAAAGAAATGGCCCAACTCACCCCCATACACATGTATATACATACGTCCACACACGCAAATATACATACCTACACAGCTTTCCATGGTTTACCCCAGACGCTTCACATGCCCTGATTCAATCCACTGACAGCACGTCAACCCCGGTATACCACATCGATCCAATTCACTCTATTCCTTGCCCTCCTTTCACCCTCCTGCATGTTCAGGCCCCGATCACACAAAATCTTTTTCACTCCATCTTTCCACCTCCAATTTGGTCTCCCTCTTCTCCTCGTTCCCTCCACCTCCGACACATATATCCTCTTGGTCAATCTTTCCTCACTCATTCTCTCCATGTGACCAAACCATTTCAAAACACCCTCTTCTGCTCTCTCAACCACGCTCTTTTTATTTCCACACATCTCTCTTACCCTTACGTTACTTACTCGATCAAACCACCTCACACCACACATTTTCCTCAAACATCTCATTTCCAGCACATCCATCCTCCTGCGCACAACTCTATCCATATCCCACGCCTCGCAACCATACAACATTGTTGGAACCACTATTCCCTCAAACATACCCATTTTTGCTTTCCGAGATAATGATCTCGACTTCCACACATTCTTCAAGGCTCCCAGGATTTTCGCCCCCTCCCCCACCCTATGATCCACTTCCGCTTCCATGGTTCCATCCGCTGCCAGATCCACTCCCAGATATCTAAAACACTTTACTTCCTCCAGTTTTTCTCCATTCAAACTTACCTCCCATACATACATATTAGCCATTTCCCGCGTTACGAGGTAGCGTAAAGAACAGAGGACTGAGCCTTAGAGGGAATATCCTCATTTGGCACTTGAAGAGATAATAATTTGCACAATCACCACTGGAAAGAGAAAATGAGAGATGGTAAGTACTTTCGTTTATTACAAGGTCACACAGAGTGGGGGAGATACAAGTGTTGATGTCCTTAAAAGCACAGAGGTAGCAGCAGTGAGGCGGGGCTTCACTAATGCCCGTGGAGAGCAGGTGGGCACTAATTACGTGTCTGACCTTCCTCTACTTACATGGTGTGTGCACAGGCTTATTCTGGGGGATATCATTAATGATTATAACAGTTAGCAGTTTGTCACATTTAAAATGGCCAAAGGACATATTTATATTATGATCAGATGTACCACAGATCAAACATGATTCAATTACATTTCTTTCACTGAAACAATTTGATTTAGCTATGGTCTGAGCTCCTTCCCAATCGATATGGTGATCAAAGGCAGGTTTATGTTGGAATAATCCGTTGCTCTGTTGGGCTAACCTAACACTATACTTGTGTTGTGAGACCCCACTCTCCATGTTTTTCCCCGATTATCCAATATAAAATTAATTACAGTCTTTACAACACCTGTATCATATCGATGGGCTATTTTTGATGAGGGCTTTCTTGATGGTGTTGTCATATTTGAATACTCCTTGTACATTAACTTTTTTGAGAATACAAAAAATATCATGGATGGGAAGAACAGTTTTTTTTTTTTTTTTTTTTTTGGTAACTTTTACTTTCTGGCTCATTATTTTGGTCACCATAGAGACGTTTCTTGTTGTATTCTGCTAACACTGGGCTCGTCAGAAACATCACTTCCTAACAAGAACTGTACACCGGCCATTACCCATATTCATTATCTGAACAGTAACAGTTACATTCATATCAGTCTTCAGATACATTGTGGCCCGTATTCACACGACTGTACGACGGGCCGTCGACTTTGTGAATACGACGAAGCTTCGCAACATCGCATTCGAGGACGTGGTAGAATGCGACGCAGGTCGACGGTGATTGGCTGGCTGGTATGCCTATGCGATAAATTATTGGAACGTTGCAAAAGTGGCCTTCGCTTGGGGACCCCTTGGCGGTGAGACTTTACGACGGAAACTAATCGTTAACAATTGCATATCTTATCTCTTAAATGATTATCTATACTATAAACACATTTGAAAATGTTATCTTATGCTAAAGAGATGGGAATTCGAATGAAACTTACTAGAAAATATCTTTTCGAGACTGGTGCGAGTCTTACCGCTACTTGAGAATATACATTGGAGCTCCCACAAGATTACCTCACACAGAACTGGTAAAAGAGCGCTTCCCTTACCGTTTTTTTTTTTTTTTTTTGACTTAGCCTAACTCTTTAGCTTAGTGAAGCATTCCCCCTATTTCCTCCCCTAAATTTTGTGTTTATTCTCTGTGTTTACTCTTCTCTTTTTGTGTTTATAGGCAAGTGAGTGTTGACAGGCGTTTCTGGTGTTGCTGGACCACTGGTACATTTCACGAAGGCTGAGTGGACAGAATTGTGCAACCAATCGAGAGGTGACAGCAGAACTCAACCCAGCTTGGTACGTCCAGCCGGCCCTACTTTGGGGCGCTTGTCTGTCTGATCAGCTGCCTCGTATATTTTCTCAGAGAAGAGGTAAGGTGTTACAAGTACCTTTTGTGTGGGGTGGTATGACACCCCAGAATCTGGTGCCTAGCCCCACTGGTATGGACTCTAGTAAGCCAACCACCACTCCCGTAGGGGGTAGTGGTGGTAACCGACCCACGCTAGACATAAAGTCCAAAAATGCTGAATTTGTAATGAACCTCTTCCACGTCAAGAAAGTGACTGACGGCCAGCCAGGCTGGTGCTGTTGAGATGGTAAGGAAACTGGCTAGTGGTGACCTTCTTGTTAGAGTTAAGTCATCAAATCAAGTGGCAGACTTACTAAATCAGAAAAAATTCATTTTTTCGTTGTTGTGGCTTCCATTCCAGTGACCATGAACTCATGCAGAGGAGTAATCTTCTGTCGTGATGTCATGGACATGAGTGAGGACGACATAGTAAATGAACTTGCAGACGAGGATGTGATCGCTGCCAGATTTATTACAAAACTTATTGACGGCGAGCCACGTACAACCCACCTGATCACTCGAACTTTCGGAAAATCAAAATTGCCAAATGACATTGCCGTAGGTTAGGTTAGTTAGCTGTGAGACCGTACATACCGAACCCCTTGCCATGTTTTAAATGTCAAAGGTTTGGTCATGGTGAAAAGTCCTATACTCTTTCATCGCGATGTGGAAAGTGTGGCAGCAAGGACCATGTTGCTGACAATTATACAGCCAAGGTGGTACTGTGCGTTAACTGTGGGGGGAGGCAACCATCCAAGCTCGTACCGAGAATGTCCCCGGATATACTAAATGACATCACCTGGGGTACTTATGACGACTCCTTGGGAAGTGACCACTTCCCAATCTGTCTTTCTTATACATGCGACGATAGTACCAGACCGTCTCCGATCAGATTTAATTATGATAGATTTTGGTTGATAGATTTAGAACATAAGATTTTAGATACCTTTGTAAAGATAGATTTTTTTAACTGCATTTTTTTTTTTTTTAGAATTGGAAAAAGCCTTTGACATGACATGACGAAACGGAATCTTAAGCAAACTTTATGCTATTGGTTTAAGAGGTTCTTTACCCGTTCTTATAAAAGATTTCTTACGTGACAGAACATTCACTGTCAAGATTACTGCATCAAACGTAATCTCGGACATATTTCAAGAAAACGGAGTGCCGCAAGGCAGCGTTTTGAGCCCAACATTATTTAACATTATGATCAATTATATTATGTCTCAAGCTTCCGTCCCTCGAAACCTTAAATACTCACTTTATGCTGATGATTGTGCAATATGGCACATCCTCGCCTAATGCACAATTTTCGGCTGAGCGGGTTCAAGTTACACTTGAATCCGCTCATCGTTGGGCGCTACAGTGGGGATTTAAGTTTTCACTAGGTAAAAGTGTCGCCGTTGTTTTTACCCGTAAAAATAAATTCCCGAATTTGCAGCTAAAATTAGACAATAACCCGATTCCCTTTTGTAATAATGTATTAGGTATCTCTCGGGTTCATTTTGGAGAGCCGACAGGAAATCTTTATTAATGTTGTACAAGGCCATTATTAGAAGTAAACTGGACTATGGCGAGCGACTGTACCCTGAGAAGGTTGGATGTGCTACAGAATAAATGCCTGCGAATGTGTCTTGGAGCTCTGTCATGTACCAGGGTTCCACGATTGGAAGTTGAGGCAAATGTATCTCCTTTCCGGCTTCGTCGAGACGAATTAACGTTAAAGTGTGGTATTGTGATGATCAGGAGAAGACACTCTACTGCCTGTCGCCTGGCACAACAATACGAACAGTTCGTCAGGAAAGGCGTCAGGCCCCTGGCCCTCAGATTACACTTCCTCAGTAAGAATTCTGGTCTGAAAATGCTAGAAGTGGACACGCTGGTTAGAAATAAACTACCTCCCTGGGAACAGCCAAAAATAAGGACTAAGACCAACTGGCTTCCTGTGGCGAAAAGGAGCGCCCTGGAGAGTGAGGTACACCAGTGATTCCGTCATGTCATCATGGATCATTTATCATATGGCCACTTCTACACAGATGGCTCCAAGACAGGTGAGTGTGTGGGTGCAAGTGTGTGGTCGAATGAATGTTCTCTTCGGTACAGGCTACCGAACCATACAACTGTTGTCTGCGCTGAATTATTTGCTATTGACAAGGCCGTAGACTATATAATTAATTCAGTTCATATTAAATCAGTCATTTTTACCGATTCATTGTCAGCTCGTAAAGTTATAAACGGGTTATACCGAGTCAAATGAAATTCAGGGCAACATCTTTAATAAACTAAACTTATGTAATAAAGATATCTGGATTTAGGCGCCTGGTGGGTCATTGTAACATTTACGGCAAAGAACAGACAGACCGGTTAGCTACGTCGACCTCAGAACTCGAGGAGGTGGTTCCGATCCCTCGCGAGCTGGGGTCCTGCCTTTCCTTGGGAAAGGATTCAATATTTCTTGTGTGGCAAAGTCAGTGGACCTGCCTGACTATACCAAGAAAATACCAACCACAAGTAGCGGACTGGACAACCTGGTGATACAGGAAGAATAGTAGAGAGGAAGTCATCCTGGACCGTGTACGTCTCAACTGTACCTACAACACCCACCTACAACCACACCACACACAACACCCACCTACAACCATACATCACACACAACACCCACCTACAACCACACCACACACAACACCCACCTATAACCATACATCACACACAACACCCACCTACAACCATACATCACACACAACACCCACCTACAACCACACCACACACAACACCCACCTACAACCATACATCACACACAACACCCATCTACAACCACACCACACACAACACCCACCTACAACCATACATCACACACAACACCCACCTACAACCATACATCACACACAACACCCACTTACAACCATACATCACACACAACACCCACCTACAACCATACATCCACACACAGCACCCACCTACAACCATACATCACACACAGCACCCACCTACAACCATACATCACACACCACCCACCTACAACCATACATCACACACACACACCCACCTACAACCATACATCACACACAGCACCCACCTACAACCATACATCACACACACTCCACCTACAACCATACATCACACACAACACCCACCTACAAACCCATCATCAACACACAGCACCCACCTACAACCATACATCACACACAGCACCCACCTACAACCATACATCACACACAGCACCCACCTACAACCATACATCACACACAACACTCACCTACAACCATACATCACACACAACACCCACCTACAACCATGCATCACACACAGCACCCACCTACAACCATACATCACACACAGCACCCACCTACAACCATACATCACACACAACACTCACCTACAACCTACATCACACACAACACCACCTACAACCATACATCACACACAACACCCACCTACAACCATACATCACACACAGACACCCACCTACAACCATACATCACACACAACACCCACCTACAACCATACATCACACACAACACCACCTACAACCATACATCACACACACACCCACCTACAACATACATCACACACAGCAACCCACCTACAACCATACATCACACACAACAACCACCTACAAACCATACATCACACACAAGCACCCACCTACAACCATACATCACACACAGCCACCACCTACAACCATACATCACACACAGCACCACCTACAAACCATACATCACACACAACACCCACCTACAACCATACATCACACACAGCACCCACCTACAACCATACATCACACACAACACTCACCTACAACCACACATCACACACAACACCCACCTACAACCATACATCACACCACCCACCTACAACCATACATCACACACAACACCCACCTACAACCATGCATCACACAGCACCCACCTACAACCATACATCACACACAGCACCCACCTACAACCATACATCACACACAGTACCCACCTACAACCATACATCACACACAACACTCACCTACAACCACACATCACACAACACCCACCTACAACCATACATCACACACAATACCCACCTACAACCATACATGACACACAACACCCACCTACAACCATACATCACTCACAACACCCACCTACAACCATACATCACACACAACACCCACCTACAACCATGCATGACACACAACACCCACCTACAACCATACATCACACACAGCACCCACCTACAACCATACATCACACACAACACCGACCTACAACCATACATCACACACAGCACCCACCTACAACCATACATCACACACAACACCCACCTACAACCATACATCCCACACAACACCCACCTACAACCATACATCACACAGCACCCACCTACAACCATATATCACAGCACCCACCTACAACCATACATCACACACAGCGCCCACCTACAACCATACATCACACACAACACTCACCTACAACCATACATCACACACAACACCCACCTACAACCATACATCACACACAACGCCCGCCTACAACCATACATCACACACAACACCCACCTACAACCATACATCACACAGCACCCACCTACAACCATACATCACACACAGCACCCACCTACAACCATATATCACACAGCACCCACCTACAACCATACATCACACAACGCCCGCCAACAACCATACATCACACACAACACCCACCTACAACCATACATCACACACAGCACCCACCGAGAACTATACATCACACACAACACCCACCTACAACCATGCATCACACAGCACCCACCTACAACCATACATCACACACAGCACCCACCTACAACCATACATCACACACAACACCCACCTACAACCATATATAAACAGAAACTTTCCTGCAAGATGCGAAACCTGCCAATCCAGTGTGACAATAGACCATCTCCTCGCACAGTGTACGAAAGATCATGACAACAGGAAGAGGCTGATAGAACATTTCAAGAACAAGAAAACCAACTTCACCATCTACAATCTACTTGGTGATGACAACAACATAATTAACCAGTTGTTTATATTTCTTAAGGAAACGGAAATAATCAAGATGATATAAGGTGGTTCGTTGGTTTGACTGTGTGCCTTCGTGGTGTGGTTGTTTCCGCTCTGGGCTGGCTGTGTGGTGGGCGAAGCAATTGTTCATTGTGCTGCTGGCCAGGATCGGGGGTGGTTTCGGCTTGGGGTTGGTTCCGTTATGGTGTTCAGCTAACGAGTTGCCGAAGCCATTGTTATATTTTATATATATGTTCTATGTTATGGTGAAGGACTATCTCTAATCTATCCTTTCACTTTCACAGTCCTTCTGGCAGCTGCACCAGTGGATGTTGTGCCCACTGGCTGCTGTTTGCTGCCACCTTGACACAATAACCACTTACCAACTTTTCTTCCATTTTTTTTCCCTATAGGACGACGTAATACTAATAGGTATTGATATTATTATGTAGGGACTTTATAAGTCAAGAATCAAACAGGGTTGTAGGCCTAATGACCTTACTTATAGGTCACTGGTCGTTAAACCCAACAAATGAATGAATTACCTCACTGAGAAACACGAAACTGTCAGCCAGGCGCAGGGCCTCACACTCGTCAATTCCTTTGATGATAAAAACAGGAAAACTTCCTTCGGAGCAACCAGCTTAAACTGCTCAACAGTTCCTTCAAATCGTCATCTGATGTGCTGCCACTAGCGTGAGGCCAGCTGTCAAACAGTTTTCTTAACCTATGGGAAAACTCAGTGTAAGACTGTGTGTCAGCTAAATTCACCTGTACTCAAGATGGCGTACGTAACACCATACAGGTGAACGTGATCAGAGGCAAATTATGAACAAACAGAGCGAGTCTGGCCAGTCAGCACCGTCTGAATCAAAATGATTCAACAATGTTCTGCGCACTTTAAGTTGAGGTAACACGTTCTAACTATTAAACAAAATCTATGGAATCGCTCATCAAAACTAGGTATCAAACGGATTCACTCACTGATTTCAAAGATATAATGAGTAATACTAGCACGGTTTATGGTCAAGACCTGGTGTGAAGTGTCACAGTAAGTGACTACCTGCGAGGTCAGGCATGCGAAGTGTACCTATCATGAAGCAAGATATACTCGTCACTTTTCCCTGAGCGATCCCACATCTACTTGAACTTCACGAATCATTCCACACACAGGACCAGAACCAGATGGCTCGGGGTTCAGCTCTGAGCAGCTGCAGATGGTTGACTGACGTCCGGGCTATGAAAATGGGAGGAGTTGATAGTGGGATGATCAAGAGGAAGTTTGGGAAGAGGAAAAGTAGGAACGAGATGGAGGCCAACCGAGATTCTACCATAGAGAGCAGCGAGTCCTATCTAAATACACGAACTGAGCCGCCATCTGGTGGTATTTAAGTAGAGAGTGACGGCCACCAGCAATTAGGATATAGGAGGAACTGTAAATTCATAGTCAACACTAAAAAGTGTAGCAAGCATAACGACCTTCCTCGTAGGAGCAAGCATAACGACCTTCCTCGTAGGAGCAAGCATAACGACCTTCCTCGTAGGAGCAAGCATAACGACCTTCCTCGTAGGAGCAAGCATAACGACCTTCCTCGTAGGAGGCTGGCTGTATCACCTGGCCAACCAACCAGCAGGAGACAATGTTCACACACTGCGACACACTGATCCACCAACTACAAGGATACTTGACATACTCTTGTCTCGTCTGACGTCCACAGATTATGTATTGTTGTGGATACAGGTTGTCCATAGCAACTTATTCTATGTATTAACCTCATACTAATCGTCCGCACACAAGGATGACCTACTCGACTGTCATCCCTGATACTATATGTCAGATGTCTTATTACGTTGGCCACGTCAACGTTTAGTGATTTCCTGGCCACCCACTAGAGGGCAATCCTGTCGTAGGAGTTTTCCTTTAACTTTATGGTAATTATTGACATTTCTTTTTTATTATATTATACTTGATCGCCGTTTCCCGCGTCAGCGAAGTAGCGATCTTCTGTTTCCCCTTTTAGAAAATGAAATAATGGAGGGGAGGGTTTCCAGCCCACCGCACCCTCCACTTTTAGTCGCCATGTACGGCACGCAGGGAATACGAGGGAAGTATTCTCCCTTCCCTATCCCCAGGGATAATATTGACGTTACATATATTCCTTTATCTCTTTTATAACCTAAAGTCGTTTTCATGTAGTAACCTCATGTCTTTATGTTTCATATCATACATAAGATGAATTAGTTTCAGCCTGTTTACCATTAAATGACTATTTGGCAACATTAAGGGGTAGTTGGCGACCCTGCTTCACCCGGGGTCGGCCTGTGAGCCTGTGACAACAGTCGGTGTCTGTGGCACCAGCTGCCACGCTCTCGCTCTGTCTCCTTGATAATCGGTCTCATTGTGGCACCAGCTGCCACGCTCTCGCTCTGTCTCCTTGATAATCGGTCTCATTGTGGCACCAGCTGCCACGCTCTCGCTCTGTCTCCTTGATAATCGGTCTCATTGTGGCACCAGCTGCCACGCTCTCGCTCTGTCTCCTTGATAATCGGTCTCATTGTGGCACCAGCTGCCACGCTCTCGCTCTGTCTCCTTGATAATCGGTCTCATTGTGGCACCAGCTGCCACGCTCTCGCTCTGTCTCCTTGATAATTCGGTCGTATTTTGGCTTCAGAGTTGAATACTGCCTGGCTCTGACCTCAAGCTGGGTGGTTGATGTGCTAGTGGTACTGCAGTGGTATCTCCACTAGGTAAGACTGCTATCATCATTGTGTATATCATGTAGATATTTGTTTATGTGTTCCACTGTACATGATTTCTTTATTACTAACTCAGTAAATGATGAGTGAGCGGAAGGAATATAATGACAGCGTATAATCACCACCACATAATTTGCTGGTTAACAATGTAATCTTCTATTAATTCTATCCACTCTGGAAGTTATCAGTTCTAGGTAAGGCGTGTAAACCTTAGTTTTATTGTCTGTGATCACACCCAGACGTTCATAAGAAGATTTTACGTTATAACGTTATTTCCTCCTGATGTGAACTGAAGTTAAATTGTCCCTCGACAATTTAGAAACATTTAGACATTTAGAAACTCATTAACCTTTCCTAATTTAGTGTAAGCAGTGAGTTAATTTGGGAAATAATTAGCCATGGCTTCTTTTGAGACATTTGTGAAGAATCCCTCACTGAAAACGTTACAGCAGACCAGTATGACTGAAGGTGATTGGTTGAACTGAACAACTCCTGCGTGACCATAGCAATAAGAAATCAGACTGAGGTAAAGGACGATCTTCTTCCACATGAAGTTACATATCTTTGCCCACAATCCCCTTCTACTTTAGTGGGTTGAACTTGATAGACTTGAAATGGCAGAACTTAAGGTAAATTTGATAGGCTGAAATGGCAGAACTTAAGGCGCATAGAGTTCAGTTATGTAACACGAAAGAGATGCTAGATCGTATTAATGAAAGGGCAATCGAGTTAGCAGATGAATCTGAGACACCACCTAGTTACCCTGACACCATTGGTAACAATCTAAGTACTTCTCATAATTGGCATTAACAAGTGCGTATCTGTGTTACCTAGTTTTTCAGTGATTCCAAAGAAGTTCTTGAATAGTTCGAATATGTAGCTCACTCTAAAGTGGCTAGATAATTGTTGGATCATTTTGAATCGGACTATGCTGACAGACCAAGCTCGCTCTGTTTGTTCATCACTTTTAATATTACCAGTATGGTAAAGATGCTATCATGGTGCGTGCGTGCGAATTTGTACCCGAGGATTACCGGTAACATATTTAGGAACGGAAATGACTAACACACAATCTTACATTTTCTGTTATGGGTTAAGAAAATTGTTTAAATGTTGCCTTCACGGTGGCTGTAGCACAGCAGTTGATGACTTGAAGCAACACTTTCTAGTTGAGCAGTTTAAGGTGGCTGCTCCGGAGGAAGTTGTATATACATCATCTATAGTGAAGGTGTGAGACTGACATAGGCTGTCAGTGTCATGTAGGCATTATCAGACATGTGTAACATATCATACCATACTTCTGATACAACATAATATATGAGTGTTACTGGAGAGCTTTTTGTATATGTCAACATCATTCTACATCCTCCCTAGTATCAACTTACATCCTTCGCAGGATCATCCTATATCCCTCCCCATTTCATCCTACGTCCTCCCAGCATCATCCTATATCCTCCCAAGCATCATCTCATATCCTTCCAGGCATCATCCTTCGTCCCCTCGAGCATCATCTTACACCTTCCACACTTCATCCCACGTCCTCGCAGCATCATCCTTCGTCGTACTCAGCATCATCCTACATCCTCGCCAGCATTATCCTACGTCCACACTATCATCATCTTGCATCCTACTCAGCTTCATTTTTCATCCTCGGCATCATCATCGTAAGTCTTTCCTGGCACCATCATACACCCTCGCGTCATCATCCTACGTAGCATCAACTTATATCCTCGGTAGGATAATCTTCCATCCTTCCCAGCATCATCTCATCCTCTCAGCATAATCTAACATCTTCCCCAGCATCCTCTTATATCCTTCCCAGCATCATCCTACATAAGTGGAGAGGGGCTTTGGCTGTTTTACTGGCGTCAACACTTCTTATTTTTTAATATTTCATTGATGTCAACACATTTTTCTTGGATTTTTGTTGCAATGAGTTTAAAAGAACTTTGGTTGTTGTTTTGATATCAAAAATGGTGTTTTAGCTCCTTTACGCAAATGTTCTTTGGCTTTCGTAATGATGTGAACGTAGACGGGCTTTGGGAGTTTTAATGATGTCAGACGATTTTCTGTATGTTATATTAATGTCACCACATGTTTGTGTTTTACTGAAGTAAAAACACATCACAAAGGGTGTTTTATCTCCTTTACGCATATTTTCTTTAGCTTTTGTAATAATGTCAACATAGAATGGCTCTGGTAGTTTTAATTATGTCGAACCAGAATTATTTTTGGTTCTTTTATTGATGTCAGAACAAATGTCCTGCTTTTTTGTCCACCCCACCATTATCCTACGTCCTCAGCATCATCCTACATCCTCTCCAGCATCATATTAAATCCGCTCTAGCATCATCCTCCGTCCTCACTGGCGTCATCTTACATCCTCCTCAGCATCATCTTTCATCCTCCCAGAATTTTCCTACGTCAGGAGTTAGTGAGAGGACAAGAGCAAGGGAAGGAGTAGCACTACTCCTGGAACAGGAGTTGTGGGAGTATGTGATAGAGTGTGAGAAAGTAAACTCTAGATTGATATGGGTAGAACTGAAAGTTGACGGAGAGAGATGAGTGATTATTGGTGCATATGCACCTGGGCATGAGAAGAAAGATCATGAGAGGCAAGTGTTTTGGGAGCAGCTGAGTGAGTGTTTTAGTAGTTTTAATGCACAAGACCGGGTTATAGTGATGGGTGATTTGAATACAAAGGTGAGTAATGCGGCAGTTGAGGGAATATTTGGTGTTGTAAATGGAAATGGTGAAGAGCTTGTAGATTTCTGTGCTGAAAAAAGGACTGGTGACTGGGAATACCTGGTTTAAAAAGAGAGATGTACATAAGTATACGTATGTAAGTAGGAGAGATGGCCAGAGAGCGTTATTGGATTATGTGTTAATTGATAGGCTCCCGAAAGAGAGGCTTTTGGATGTTAATGTGCTGAGAGGGGCAACTGAGGGATGTCTGATCATTATCTTGTAGAGGCGAAGGTGAAGATTTGTAGAGGTTTTCAGAAAAGAAGAGAGAATGTTGGGGTGAAGAGAGTGGTGAGAGTGAGTTTGGGAAGGAGACTTGTGTGAGGATGTACCAGGAGAGACTGAGTACAGAATGGAAAAAGGTGAGAACAAAGGAGGTAAGGGGAGTGGGGGAGGAATGGGATGTATTTAGGGAAGCAGTGATGGATTGCGCAAAAGATGCTTGTGGCATGAGAAACGTGGGAGGTGGGCAAATTAGGAAGGGTTGTGAGTAGTGGGATGAAGAAGTAAGATTATTAGTGAAAGAGAAGAGAGAGGCATTTGGACGATTTTTGCAGGGAAATAATGCTAATGACTGGAAGATGTATAAAAGAAAGAGAAAGGTGTAAGAGGCGAAAAAGAGGGCAAATGAAAGTTAGGGTGAGAGAGTATCATTAAATTTTAGGGAGAATAAAAAGATGTTTTGGAAGGAGGTGAATAAAGTGCGTAAGACAAGGGAACAAATGGGAACAACAGTGAAAGGGGCTAATGGGAAGGTGATAAGTAGTGCTGATGTGAGAAGGAGATGGAGTGAGTATTTTGGAGGTTTGTTGAATGTGTTTGATAATAGAGTGGCAGATATAGGGTGTTTTGGTCGAGGTGGTGCGCAAAGTGAGAGGGTTAGGGAGAATGATTTGGTTAACAGAGAATTTGTAGTAAATGCTTTGCGGAGGATGAAAGCCGGCAAGGCAGCAGGTTTGGATGGTATTGCAGTGGAATTCATTAATAAAGGGGGTGACTGTATTGTTGACTTGTTGGTATGGTTATTCAATGTATGTATGACTCATGGTGAGGTGCCTGAGGATTGGCGAAATGCGTGCATAGTGCCATTGAACAAAGGCAAAGGGGATAAGAGTGAGTGCTCAAATTACAGAGGTATAAGTTTGTTGAGTATTCCTGGTAAATTATATGTGAGGGTATTGATTGAGAGGGTGAAGGCATGTGCAGAACATCAGATTGGGGAAGAGCCGTGTGGTTTCAGAAGTGGTAGAGGATGTGTGGATCAGGTGTTTGCTTTGAAGAATGTATGTGAGAAATACTTAGAAAAGCAAATGGATTTGTATGTAGCATTTATGGATCTGGAGAAGGTATATGATAGAGTTGATAGAGATGCTCTGTGGAAGGTATTAAGAATATATGGTGTGGGAGGCAAGTTGTTAGAAGCAGTGAAAAGTTTTTTTTATCGAGGATGTAATGCATGTGTACGTGTAGGAAGAGAGGAAAGTGATTGGTTTTCAGTGAATGTTGGTTTGCGGCAGGGGTGTGTGATGTCTCCATGGTTGTTTAATTTGTTTATGGATGGGTTTGTTAGGGAGGTGAATGCAAGAGTTTTGGGAAGAAGGGCAAGTATGTAGTCTGTTGTGGATGAGAGAGCTTGGGAAGTGAGTCAGTTGTTGTTCTGGGAGCGTTGAAAAATGTGTGGAAGTCGAGAACGTTATCTTGGAAAGCAAAAATGGGTATGTTTGAAGAAAGAGTGGTTCCAACAATGATACATGGTTGCGAGGTGTGGGCTATAGATGGAGTTGTGCGGAGGAGGGTGGATGTGCTGGAAATGAATTGTTTGAGGACAATATGTGGTGTGAGGTGGTTTGATCGAGTAAGTAATGAGAGGGTAAGAGAGATGTGTGGTAATAAAAAGAGTGTGGTTGAGAGAGCAGAAGAGGGTGTTTTGAAATGGTTTGGTCACATGGAGAGAATGAGTGAGGCAAGATTGAACCAGAGGATATATGTGTCAGAGGTGGAGGGAACGAGGAGAAGTGGGAGACCAAACTGAAGGTGGAAAGATGGAGTGAAAAAGATTTTGAGCGATCGGGGCCTGAACATACAGGAGGGCGAAAGACGTGCAAGGAATAGAGTGAATTGGAACGATGTGGTATACCGGGGTCTACGTGCTGTCAATGGATTGAACCAGGGCATGTGAAGCGTCTTAGGTAAACCATGGAAAGATCTGTGGGGCCTGGATGTGGAAAGGGAGCTGTGGTTTCGGTGCATTATACATGACAGCTAGAGACTGAGTGTGAACGAATGTGGCCTTTGTTGTCTTTTCCTAGCGCTACCTCGCGCACATGCGGGGGGAGGGGGTTGTTATTTCATGTGTGGGGGGGTGGCGACAGGAATGAATAATGGCAGACTATGAATTATGTACATGTGTATATATATATATATATATATATATATATATATATATATATATATATATATATATATATATATATTATATATATATATATATATTATATATATATATATATTATATATATATATATATATATATATATATATATATATATATATATATATATATATATATATATATATATATATATATATTTACGTTGAGATGTATAGGTATGTATATGTGTGTGTGTGGGCGGGTATGTATATACATGTGTATATGGGGGGGTTGGGCCATTCTTTCGTCTGTTTCCTTGCGCTACGTCGCTAACGCGGGAGACAGCGACAAAGTATAATAAATATATATAGATATGTCTTTCGGATGTTATATTGATATCAACACATTTGACTTGGACATTTTGTTCTTTTGGTATCAAAAATGGTGCTTCAGCTCCTTTACGTAAATTTTCGTTGGCTTCCGTAATGATTTCAATGTCGACGAGCTTTGGCATTTTTAATGTCAAACAATTTTCTGTATGTTATATTGATGTCACCACATATTTCTTGTGTTTTATTGATGTAGAAACATATTCTGTTTTTGTTGCGATGAGGCTAACACAACTTCCTTGGCTGTCGTTTTGACATTACAAAGGGTGTTTTAGGTCCTGTACACACATGGTCTTTGGCTTTTTTGATAATGTCGACCTAGAAGGGCTCTGGCAGGTTTAATGATGTCAAACCAGGTTATTCCTGTATCCTTTATTGATGTCAGATAAATGTCCTGTTTTTCGTCCACTCCACCATTATCCTACGTCCTCACCAGCATCATCTTACATCCCTCTCAGCATCATCCTCCGTCCTCACTAGCATTATCTTACATCCTTCCCAGCTTCCCTTTTCATCCTCTCCATCATCATCGTACGTCTTCCCTAGCACCATTATACATACTCACAACATTATATTACATCCTTCGTAGCATCTACCTACATCGTCCGTAGGATTATCTTCCATCCTCCCCAGCATCATCTCACATCCTCCTCAGTATCATCTAACATCTTCCCAGCATCCTCTTACATCTTCCCTATCATCCTACATCAATGGAGTGGGGCTTTGGCTGTTTTATTGGTGTCAACACATGTTTTTTTGGATGTTTTATTGATGTCAACACATCTTACTTGAACGTTTTGTTGCAATGAGTTTAATAGAACCTCTTTGGCTGTTGTTTTGATATCAAACAGGTGTTTTAGATCCTTTACGCAAATGTTCTTTGGCTTTCGTAATGATGTCAACGTTGACAGGCTTTGGCAATTTTAATGTCAAACCATTTTCTGTATGTTATATTGATGTCACCACATGTTTCTTGTGTTTTATTGATGTAGAAACACGTTCTGTTTTCGTTGCGATGAGGCTAACATTTCTTCCTTAGCTCTCGTTTTGACATCTCAAAGGGTGTTTTAGGTCCTGTATGAATATGTTCTTTGGTTTTTGTAATAATGTCAACGTAGAATGGCTCTGGTAGTTTTAATCATGTCAAACCATTTTTCTGTTCTTGGTCCACTTCACTATTATTCTACATCCTCCCCAGCATCATCCTACCTCCTCAGCAGCATCATCGTACATCCTCGCCAGCATCTTCTTACGTCCTTACTAGCATCATCTTACATCCTCCCCAGCATTATCGTACGTCTTTCCTAGCTCCATCACATATCCTCACAACATCCTCCTACATCCTCAGTAGCATCAACTTACATTTTCCACAGGATCATCCTCCATCCTTTACTGCATCCTCTTACATCTTCCCCAGTATCATCCTACCTCGATGGAAAGGAGCTTTGGTTGTTTTATTGATGTCATCACATGACTTTTGAATGTTTTTTGATGTCAACACATTTTTCTTGGGTGTTTTATTTTCAGAACACATGTTCTGTTTTTGTTGAAATGAATTTAACTTAACTTCTTTGGCTGTTGTTTTGATATCAAAAATGGTGTTTTAGCTCCTTTTCCCAAATCTTCTTTGGCTTTCGTACTTATGTCAACGGAGATGATCTATAGCAGTTTTAATGATAAACTTTTTTCTGTATGTTCCATCGATGTCACCACATGTTTCTTGTGTTTTATTGGTTTAAAAACACATGTTCTGTTTTCGTTCCAATGAGGCTAACAGAACTTCCTTGGCTGTCGTTTTCATGTCAGAACGCGTGTTGAGCTCCTGTACACATATGGTCTTTGGCTTTTGTAATAATGTCAACGTAGATTGGCTCTGGTAGTTTTGATTATGTCGAACCAGATTTTGTTTTGAATCTGTTATCGATGTCAGAACAAATATCCTGTTTTTTGTCCACTCCACCATTATCCTACATCCTCCCCAACAGCATCCTACGTCCTCAAGAGCATCATCTAACATTTTATCCAGCTTCATCTTACATCCTACCCAGCATCATCCTACTTCCACCCCAGCATAATCCTTCGTCTTCAACAGCATCATCATACATCGTCTCTAACATCATCATACATCCTCCCTAACATCAACTTACATGCTTCACAGAATCATCATACATCCTTCGCCGATTCAGCTTACGTCATCCCAGCATCATTTTTCGACCTCCAGCATCTTCCTACATCCTCCCAGCGTCATCCTACATTCTTCTCAGCATCATCCTACATCCTCCCCAGCATCATTCTATGTCCTCCCCAGCATCATCGCCCATGCTCACCAGCATCATTTTACACCCTCACAGTATCATGCTACGTCCTCAAAGCATCATTCTACATCCTCTCCAACATTATTCTCCATCCTCTCTTGCATGTTCCTGCATCCCCCCCCCAGCATCATCTTACATCATTCTCAGAATCATCTTACATCCTCACAGTATCATCTTACGATCTTCCCAGCAATATTGTAAATTCTCTCCTGCATCATCTTAAATCCTTCCACCATCATCCTACGTCCTCTCCAGCGTCGTCTTGATCCTTTTGAGCCTGAATTTACAATCTCCAAGCATCAGTTTATATCCTCCCTAGCATCATCCTCCCTACCACCAAGCATCATTCTATATCTTCCCCAGCATCATCCTATGTCTTCACAAGGATCATCGTGTATCCCCCTAATCATCATCCTACATCCTTCCCCTCTTCATCTTACTTCGTAGTAGCATCATCCTTCGACGCCTTCAGCATCATCGTACATCCTCGCCAGCATCATCCTACGTCCTCAGTAGCATCATTTTACATCCTTCCTAGCTTCATCTTTCATCCACCCAGCATCATCGTACGTCTTCCCTAGCACCATCATATATACGTATAAAATCATCCTACATCCTCCGTACCATCAACTTGCATCCTCTGCAGGAGCATCCTCCATCCTTTCCTGCATCCTCTAACTTCTTCCCTAGTATTATTCTACCTCGGTGGAAAGGGGCTTTGGCTGTTTTTTTTTTTTTCTATGTCAACATGTTTTTTCGATGTTTTATTGAAGTCAAAACATTTTTCTTGTATGTTTTAGTGATGTCAAAACACATGTTCTGTTTTTGTTGCGATGAGACTAACAGAAGTTCCTTGGCTGTCGTTTTATCTCCTGTACGCATATGATATTTGGATTTTGTAATATGTCAACGTAGAAGGGCTCTGGCAGTTTTAATTATGTCAAAGCAATTTCTTTTTATCCTTTATTGATGTCAGAACAAATGTTCTGTTTTTTTTTGTCCACTCCGCCATTATCCTATATCCTCCCAGCAGCATCTTACGTTCTCAACCGCATCATTCTATATCCTCCCAGCATCATTTTACATCTGCCGTCCCATCATCCTCCGTCCTCACTACCATCATCCTACATCCTTCCCCTCCTCATGTTACTTCCTCGTAGCATCATCCTACGTCTTTCTTAGTACCTTCATGCATTCTAACATCATCCTACATCCTCCGTAATATCAACTTAATTCTTCCTTATGATTATCTTCCATCCTCCCCAGCATCATCTCACATCCTGTCAGCATCATCTAACATACTCCCCAGCATCCTCTTACATCCTCCCAGTATCATCCTACATCAGTGGAGAGGGGCTTTGACTGTTTTAATGGTATCAACATATTTTTTTTGGATGTTTTATTGAAGTCAACACATTCTACTTCGATGTTTTTTTTTTGTAATGAATGTAATATAACATCTTTGGCTGTTGTTTTGATATCAAAAATGGTGTTTTAGCTCCTTAATGCAAATTTTATTTGGCTTTCGTAATGATGTCAACGTAGATGAGCTATAGCAGTTTTAATGATGTCAAACCTTTTTCAGCATGGTATATTAATGTCACCTCATCTTTCTTGTGTTTTATTGATGTAAAAACTTTGTTTTCGTTGCAATGGCTGTCGTCTTGATATCACGAAGGATGTTTCTGCTTCTGTACACATATGTTCTTTGGCTTTTGTAGTTCTGTCAACGTAGAATGGCTCTGGTAGTTTTGATTATGTCGAAACAGATTTTTTGTTTAACCTTTATTGATGTCAGAACAAATGTCCTGTTTTTGTCCACTCCACCATTATCCTACATCCTCCCCAACAGCATCTTACGTCCTCAACAGCATCATCCTACATCCTATGCAGCATCTTCTCATCCTACCCAGTATCATACTACTTTCACCCTAGCGTAATCCTTCATCTTCAACAGCATCATCATACATCGTCCTTAACATTATCATACATCCTCCTTAGCATCAACTTACATCCTTCTCAGAATCATCCTACATCCTTCGCCGACTCATCTTATGTCAATCCAGTATCTTTCTTCGACCTCTCCGGCATCGTCCTACATCTTTCCCGCGTCATCCTACATCTTCGTCATGATCATTCTACGTCCTCCCCAGCTTCATCGTCCAGGGTCAACAGCGTCATTTTAAACCCTCCCAGCTTTATCCTATGTTCTCAAATCATCCTTCTACATCCTCTACAACGTTATCCTACATCCCCCAGCATCATCTTACATCCTTTTCAGCCTCATCCTACATACTCACAGTATCATCCTACGATATTCCCAGCATCATTGTAAATTCTGTCCTGCATCATTTTACATCCTTCCAATCATCATCCTACGTCCTCCTCAGCGTCATCTTAATCCTTCTTAGCATGAATTTACATCCTCCCTAGCATCATCCTGCCTACTACCAAGTGTCATCCTACATCTTCCCCAGCATCATCCTTTGTCTTCATCAGGATCATCGTCTATCCTCCCGAACATCATCCTACATCCTTCCCCGCTTCATCTTACGTCCTAGTAGCATCATCCTTCGTCATCTTCAGCATCATCGTACATCCTCGCCGGCATCATCCTACATCCTCACATCATCTTACATCCTTCCCAGTTTCATCTTTTATCCCCCTCAGCATTATCGTACGTCTTTCCTAGCTCCGTCATATATCCTCACAATATCATCCTACATCCTCCATAGCATCAACTTACATCTTCCGCAGGATCATCCTCCATCCTTTCCTGCATCCTCTTACATCCTCCCCAGTATCATCCTACCTCGATGGAAAGGTGCTTTAGCTGTTTTCTTGATGTCAACACACGTTTTTTGGATGTTTTCGTGATAACACATTTTTCTTGATGTTTTTTTGATGCCGAAACACAAGTTCTGTTTTTGTTGCAATGAGGATACCAGAACTTCCTTGGCTGTCGTTTTGATATCAGAAAGGATGCTTTACCTCCTGCAAGCATATGATTTTTGGCTTTTGTGATAATGTCAATGGCTCTGGTAGTTTTAATGTCAAACCAGTATTTTCTTTTATCCTTTATTGATGTCTGAACAAATGTTCTTTTTTTTCCACTCCACCATTATCCTACATCCTCCCCAGCAGTATCCTACGTTGTCAACTGCATCATCCTCTATCCTCCCAGCATAATTTTGCATCCGCCGTAGCATCATCCTCCGTTCTCACTAGCATCATCCTACATCCTACCCGCTTTATCATACTTCCTCGTAGCATCATCCTTCGTCGTCTTCAGCATCATTCTACATCCTCGTCAGCATCATCCTACGTCCTCGCTATCATTATCTTACATCCTACCCAGCTTCTTTTTTTTTTTGTCCTCCGCAGCGTCATCCTACTTCTTCCCTAGCACCTTCATACATCCTAACATCATATTACATCCTCCCGTTACGTTTCATCCGCCCTAGCTTCATCCTCCGTCCCCACTGGCATCATCTTACATCCTCCTCAGTATCATCTTTCATTTTTGCCAGCATTATCCAACGTATTCAGTATCACCATCATATATCCTCCCAACATCATACTACATCCTTCCTACCATCAACTCACATCCTTCCCAGGATCAGCCTGTATCCTTCCCTATTTCATCCTACGTCATCCCAGCATCATCATTCGTCCTCTCCAGCTTCATCGTACATCTTCCCAACATCATCCTACATACTCCCAAACATCATCTTACGTCCTTACCAGTATCATCCTACATCTTCCCCAGCATCATCTTACATCCGCCCTAGAATCATTCTCCGTCCTGAGTAGCATCATCTTACATTCTCCTCAGCATCATCCTTCATCCTCCTAAGCGTTACTCTCCGTCTTCCTTTACACCATTATCCATCCTCCGAAAATCCTCCTGCATCCTCTTACTATAAACTTAGATCCTCCGCAGGATTGTCCAACATACTTTCCCGTTTCTTTTAACGTATTCCCAGTATCATCCTTCGTCCTCTCCAGGATCATCGTACATTCTCCCAGTATCATCCTACATCCTTCCAAGCACCATCGTCCATCCTTCCCAGCTTCATCCTAACTCCTCCCCAGTATCATCCTACATCCTCCTAGCATTACCTTACATAGTCACAGTATCATCCTATATCCTTCCATGCATCATCCCACGTCCTTCCAGTATCATCCTACTTCCTCAGCAGCATCATTCTACATACTCACCAGCAAAATATTATATCCGCCCCAGCATCATCTTACATCCACCCAACATCATCTTACATCCACCCCAGCATCATCCTACGTCTTCCCTAGCACCATCATATATCCTCAGAACATCATCCTACACGCCCCGTTGCATCAACTTACACCCTCTTCAGGATCATCCTCCATCTTCCCCAGCATGATCTTACATCCACCCAGCATCATCTAACATCCTCCCCTGCATCCTCTTACATCCTCCCCAGTATCATTTTACATTGATGAAGAGGGGCTTTGGCTGTTTTATTGGTGTTAACACATGTTTTTTGGATGTTTTCTTGATGTTAACACAGTTTTTTGGATGTTTTATTGATGTCAAAACATATGTTCTGTTTCTGTTTCAACAAGGTTAACAGTACTTCTTTGGCTGTTGTTTAGATATCAAAATGGGAGTTTTAGCTCATATACGCACGTGTTCTTTGGCTTTTTTGATAATGTCAGCCTGTAAGGGCTCTGGCAGTTTTAATGATATTAAACCAGATTTTTTAAAATCTTTTATTGGTGTCAGAACAAATGTCCTGTTTTCGTCCACTCCGCTATTATCCTACGTCCTCAACAGTATCTTCCTACATTACGCCAGCATCATCTTACATCCGCCCTAGCATGATCCTCCGTCCTCACTAGCATCATCTTACATCCTTCTCAGCATCATCTTTCTTTCTTCCAGCATCATCCTACGTCTTCCCTATCACCATCATACATCCTTCCAATATCATCTTACGTTCTCCCTAGCATCAATTTACATCCCTCGTAGGATCATCCTATTTCCTTCCCCATTTCATCATACGTCTTCTCAGCATCATCTTTCGTCCTCTTCAGCTTCATCGTACATCCGCCCAGCATAATCCTACATCCTCTAAGCATCATTTTTTATCCCCCAGCAACATCCTTCGTCCTCCCTAGCATCATCATACATCCTTCTACGCTTCATCCTACTTCCTCGCAGTATCATCCTTCTTCGTCTTCAGTAGCATCCTTCATCCTCGCCAGCATCATTCTACTTCCTCACTACCATTATCTTACATCCTTCCCAGCATCTCTTTTCATCCTCCCCAGCATCATCGCACGTCTTCCTTAGGAACACTATGCATCCTCACAGCATTATTTTACATCCTCCTTAGCATCAACTTACATCCTCCGTTGGATTTTCTTCCATTCTTCCCAGTATCATCTAACATCCTCCTCAGCATCATCTAACATCTTTCCCAGCATCCTCTGACATCCTCCCCAGTATCATCCTACATCGATGGAGAGGGGCTTTGGCTGTTTTATTGGTGTCAACACATGCTTTTTGGATGTTTTATTGATGTCAACACAAATTACTTGGGCGTTTTGTTGCAATGAGTTAAACACAACCTCTTTGGCTATTGTTTTGATATAAGAAATGGTGTTTTAGCTCCTTTACGCAAATGTTCTTTGCCGTTCGTAGTGATGTCAACGTATACGGGCTTTGTGAGTGTTAATGATGTCAAACCATTTTTCTCTTATATTGATGTCAATATGTTTCTTGTGTTTTATTGATGTAAAACTCATGTTCTGTTTTCGTTGGAATGAGGCTAACAGAACTTCCTTAGCTGTCGTTTTGATATCACAAAGGGTGTTTTAGCTCCTGTACGCTTATGATTTTTGGTTTTGTAATAATGTGAACGTAAAAGAGCTCTGGCAGTTTTGGTTGACATACCAGTTTTTTCCTTGTCCTTTATTGATGCAAGAACAAATGTCCTGTTTTTTGTCCACTCCACCATTATCCTACATCCTCCTCCCCAGCATCCTACGTTATAAACCGTATCATCCTATATCCTCCCAGCATCATCTTACATCCGCCGTGGCATCATCCCCCGTCCTCACTAGCATCATCCTACATCCTTCCCCACTTCATCCTATTTTTTCGCAGCAACATCCTTCGTCGTCTTCAGCATCATCCTTTATCCCCGCCAGCATCATCCTACGTCCTCACTATCATTATTTTGCATTCTACCCAGCTTCTTTTTTCATCCTTCGCAGCATCATCCTACGTCTTCCTTAGCACCTTACATCCACCCTAGCATCAACTTACATCCTCCGTAGGATTATCTTCCATTCTCCACAGCATCATCTGACGTCCTCTCAGCATCATTTACTCTCCAGCATTCTCTTACATCCTCCCCAGCATCACCCTACATCAATGGAGAGGGGCCGTGGCTGTTTTAATGGAGTCAGCACTTTTTTTTGTATGTTTTATTGATGTCAACACATTTTTATTGGATTTTTTTGCAATAAGTTTAAAAGAAATTCTTTGGCTGTCGTTTCGATATCATAAATGGTGTTTTAGCTCTTTTACGCAAATGTTCTTTGGCTTTCGTACTTATGTCAACGTAGACGGGCTTTTGGAATTTTAATTATGTCAAACCATTTTCTGTGTTATATTGATGTCACCATATGTTTCTTGTGTTTTATTGATGTAAAAACACACGTTCTGTTTTAGTTGTAATGAGGGTAACACAACTTCCTTAGCTGTCATTTTGATATCACAAAGGGTGCTCTAGCTCTTGTACGCATATGTTCTTTAGCTTTTGTAATAATGTCAACATAGAATGGCTTCGGTAGTTTTGATTATGTCGAACCAGATTTTTTTTGGGTCTTTTCTTGATGTCAGGACAAATGTCATGATTTTTGTCCACTCCACCATTATCCTACATCCTCCCCAGCAGCATCCTACGTCCTCAGCAGCATCATCCTACATCCTCCCCAGCATCATATTGCATCCGCCCTAGCATCATCCTCCGTTCTCACTAGCATCATCTTACATCCTCCTCAGCATCATCTCTCATCATCCCAGAAGTTATCCTACGTCTTCCTTGTCACCATCATACATCCTCTCAACACCATTCTACATCCTCCCCAGCATCACCCTACATCTTTCGCAGGATCATCCTATATCCTTATATATTTCATCCTTATCCCTCCCCAGCATCATCCTTTGTCCTCCCAGCATCATTGTACATCCTCCCAGCATCATCCTACATCCTCCCGAGCATCGTACATCCTTCCCAACTTCATTCTATGTCCTCCCCAGTATCATCCTACATCATCCTAGCATTATCTTACTCCCAGCATCATCCTATAGCCTTACATGCATCATCCCACGTCCTGCCCAGTATCATCCTACTTCCTCACCAGTATCATTCTACAACCTGCCCAGCAACATATTACATCCTTCTCAGCATCATCTTACATCCTCCCATCATCCTACGTCCCCCAGTATCATCCTACATCGATGAGAGAGGCTTTGGCTGTTTTATTGGTGTCAACACATGTTTTTTGGATGTTTTCTTAATGTCAACACATTTTTCGTGGATGTTTTATTGATGTAAAAACTTATGTTCTGTTTTTGTTGCAATGAGATTGAGAACTTCTTTGGCTGTTGTTTAGATATCAAAAATGGTGTTTTAGCTCCTTTACGCTCATGGTCTTTGGCTTTTTTAATAATGCCAACCTAGAAGGGTTCTGGCAGTTATAATGATGTCAAACCAGATTTTTTTTTCTATCCTTTATTGATGTCAGAACAAATGTCCTGTTTTTCGTCCGCTCCACCATTATCTTAGGTCGTTCCCAGCATCATCCGACGACCTCAACAGTATCATCCTACATCCTCGCCAGCTTCATCTTACTTTCGTCCTCACTAGCATCATCTTCCATCCCTCTCAGCATCATACTACGTCTTCCCTATCACCATCATACATCCTGCCAATATTCTCCTACATCCTCAATAGCATAAATTTATATCCCTCGCAGGAGCATTCTATGTCCTTCCCCATTTTATCGTACGTCCTCTCATCATCATCCTTCGTCCTCTTCATCCTTCCAGCATCATCCTTCGTCCTCCCTAGCATCATCATGCATCCTTCTACGCTTCATCTCACTTCCTACCAGTATCATCCTTCTTCGTTTTCAGCATCATCATTCATCCTCGCCAACATCATCCTACGTTCTAACTAGCATTACCTTATATCCTTTGCAGCATCTCTTTTCATCCTCCCCAGCATCATCGTACGTCTTCTCTAGCACTATCATACATCCTCACAACATTATCTTACATCCTCCGTTGCATCAACTTACATCCTCCGTAGGATTATCATCCATCCTCCCCAGCATCATCTCACATTCTCCTTAGCATAATCTAACATTTTCCGTAGCATCCTCTTATATCCTCCTCGGTATCATCCTACATCAATGGAGAGAGGCCTTGGCTGTTTTATTGGTGTCAGCACATGTTTTTTGGATGTTATATTGATGTCAACACATTTTACTTGGACGTTTTTTTGCAATGAATTTAACACAACATTTTTGGCTATTGTTTTGATATCAAAAAGGGTGTTTTAGCTCCTTTACGCAAATGTTCTTTGGCTTTCGTAATGATGTCAGCGTAGACGGGCTTTGGGAGTTTTAATGATGTTAAACCATTTTCTGTGTGTTATAATGATGTCACCACTGTTTCTTGTATTTTATTGATGTAAAAAGACAAGTTCTGTTTTCGTTGCAATGACGCTAACACAACTTGGCTGCCGTTTTGATATCACGAAGGTGTTTCAGCTCCTGTACGCATATGTTCCTTGGCTTTTGTAATAATGTCAACATAGAATGGCTCTGGTAGTTTAAAATTATGTTGAGCCAGATTTTTTGGTCCTTTATTGTCAGAACAAATGTTTTCTTTTTTTTTTGTCCACTTCACCATTATCCTACATCCTCCTAAGCAACATCCTACATCCTAAACAGCATCATCCTACATCCTATCCAGCATCCTATTACATCCTACCAACCATCATCCTACTTCCACCCAGCATAATCCCTCGTCTTCAACAGCATCATCATACATCGTCCCTAACATCATCATACATCCTCCTTAGCAGCAACTTACATCCTTTCCAAAATCATCCTACATTCTTCGCCGATTCATTCTACGTCATCCCAGCATCATTCTTCAACGTCTCCAGCATCCTTCTACATCCTTCCAGCGTCATCCTACATCTTTCCCAGCATCATCCTACGTCCTCCCTAATATCATTCTATGTCCTCCCAGAATCATCGTTTATGCTCACAAGCATCATGTTACACACTCCCAGCATCATTATACGTTCTCAAAGCATCATTCCACATCCCCTCTAACATCATCCTACATCCTCACAGCATCATCCTACGATCTCTACCAGCATCATTGTAAATTCTCTCCTGCATCACCTTTCATCCTTCCCATCATCATCCTACGTCCTCCCCAGAGTGATCTTAATCCTTCTTAGAATGAATTCACATCATTCTGGCATCAGTTTACGTCCTCCCTCGCATTATCCTCCATACTACCAAGCATCATCATACATTTTCCCGGAATTCATTCTACGTCCTAGTAGCATCATTCTTCGTCTTCAGCATCATCGTACATCCTAGCTAGCATCGTCCTACGTTCTCACTAGCAACATCTTATAACCTTCCCAGCTTCATCTTTCATCCTTCCCAGCATCATTGTGCGTCTTCCCTAGCTCCATCATATATCCTCACAACATCATCTTACTTCCTCCGTATGATCGACTTACATCCTCCACAGGATCATCGTCCATCCTTTCCTGCATCCTCTTACATCCTCCCCAGTATCATCCTACCTCGATGGAAAAGGGCTTTGGCTGTTTTACTGATGTCAACCCATGATTTCTAGATGTTTTTTGATGTCAGTTAATTTTTCTTGAATGTTTTATCGATGTAAAAACATATATTCTATTTTTGTTGCAATGAATTTAACTTTTTTGGCTGTTGTTTTGATATGAAAAATGGGTTTTAGCTCCTTTACGCAAATGTTCTTTGGCTTTCGTAATGATGTGAACGTAGACGGGATTTGGCAGTTTTAATGATGTCAAACCATTTTCTGTATGTTATGTTAATGTCACCACATGTTTTTTGTGTTTTATTGATGTAAAAACACATATTCTGCTTTCGTTGCAATGAGGCTAACACAACTTACTTGGCTGTCGTTTTGATATCACGAAGGGTGTTTTAGCTCCTGTACGCATATGTTCTTTGGTTTTTGTAATAATGTCAACGTAGAATGGCTCTGGTAGTTTTAATTTTGTTGAACCAAATTTTTTTTTGGACCTTTATTGATGTCAGAACGAATGTCCTGATTTTTGTCCACCCCATCATTATTCTACATCCTCCCCAGCAGCATCCTACGTCCTCAACAGCATCATCCTACATCCGCCCCTTATATTACATCCACCCTAGCATCATCCTCCATCCTCACTGGCATCATCTTACACCCTCCTCAGAATCATGTTTCATCCTCCTGGGCCAGCATCATCCAAAGTATTCCCTATCACCATCATACATCCTCCCAACATCATCCCACATACTACCTAGGATCAACTTATATCTTTACCTGGATCATCCTATATCCTTCCCCATTTCATCCTACGTCCTCCCAGCATCATCTTTCCTCCTCTCCAGCATCATCGTACATTCTCCCAACATCATCCTGCATACTCCCAAGTTTTAGCCTAAGTCCTTCCCACCATTATCCTTTATCCTCTCCAGCATCATTTTACATCCACCCTAGCATCATCCTCTATACTCACTATCATCATCTTACATTCTCCTCAGCATCATCTTTCATCCTCCCAAGCACCATCCTCCGTCTTCCTTTACACCATCCTCCGTCTTCCTTTACACCATTATCCATCATCCGAAAGTCCTCCTACATCATCCTAGCATCAACTTAGATACTAAGAAGGACTATCCTATATCCTTCACGGATTCTTTATACGTATTCCCAGTATTATCCTTCGTCCTCTCCATTTTCATCATACATCCTCCCAGCATCATCCTACATCCTCCTAAGCACCATTGTACATTCTTTCCAGTTTCATCCTAAGTCTTCCCCAGTATCATCCTACATCCTCATAGCATTATCTTACATACCCCCACCATCATCGTATATCCTTCCATGCATCATCCCACGTCCTGCCTAGTATCATCCTACTTCCTCACCAGCATCATTTTACAACCTCCCCAGCAACATATTACATCCTCCCCAGCATCTACATCCTACCAACATTATCCTACATCCACCTCAGCATCATCCTACGTCTTCTTTAGTACCATCATTTATCCTCACATCATCATCCTACATCCTCCTTAGCATGAACTTATATCCTCCGCAGGATCATCCTCCATCTTCCCCAGCATGATCTTACATCCACCCAGCATCATCTGACATCCTCCGTTGCATTCTCTTACATCCTCCCCGGCATCATCCTACATCGATGGAGAGGGGGCTGGCTGTTTTATTGGCGTCAACACACGTTTAGTGGACGTTTTCTTGATGTCAACACATTTTTCTTGGATGTTTTATTGATATGAAACATATGTTCTGTTTTTGTTTCAATGAGGTTGACAGAACTTCTTTGGCTGTTGTTTAGATATCAAAATGGGTGTTTTAGCAAATGTACGCTCATTTTCTTTGGCTTTTTAAATAATGTTGACCTATAAGGGCTCTGGCAGTTTTAATGATTTTGAACCAGATTTTTTTTTTATATATTTTATTAATGTCAGAACAAATGTCCTATTTTTCGTCCACTCCACCATTATCCTACGTCCTCCCCAGCATCATCCTACGTCCTCAACAGTATCATCCTACATTTCCGCCAGAATCATCTTACATCCGCCATAGCATCATCCTCTGTTCTCACTACCATCATCTTATATCCTTCTTAGCATCATTTTTTATCCTCACAAGCATCATCCTCCGTCTTCTTTTACACCATTATCCATCTTCCGAAAATCCTTCTACATCCTACCAGCATTATCTTATATTCTCCCAAGCACTATCCTACATCCTTCTCAGCATCATCCTATATCCTCTGCAGCAGCATCTTGCATCCGCCCTAGCATCATCCTCTGTCATCACTAGCATCATCTTACATCCTTCTCAGCATCATCTTTTATCCTCCCAAGCATCATCCCCGTCTTCTTTTACACCATCGTCCATCCTCCGGAAATCCTCCTACATCCTCCCAGCATCATCCTCCATCCTCCCAGGCACCATGGTACATCCTTCCCAGCTTCACCCTGAGTCCTACCCAATACCACTACATCTTCCTAGTATCATCTTACATACTCCCAGCATCATCCTATATCCTTCCATGCGTCATATGTGCTTTTACATGTGGTGACTGATATACAGAAAATGGTTTGACATTAAAACTCCCAAAGCCCTTGTACGTTGACATCATTACGAAAGCCAAAGAACATTTGCGTAAAGGGGCTAAAACACCATTTTTGATATCAAAACAACGGCAAAAAAGGTTCTGTTAAACTCATTGCAACCAAACGTCCAAGTAAATGTGTTGAAAGCAATACGACATCCAAAAAAACATGTGTTGACACCAATAAAACAGCCAAAGCCCCTCTCAATTGATGTAGGATGATACTGGAGAGGATGTAAGAGGATGCTGGGGAAGATGTTAGATGATGCTGATGCAGCATCCATCCTTTCCTGCATCCTCTTACATCCTCCATCGTATCATCCTTCCTCGATGGAAAGGGTCTTTGAATGTTTTATTGATGTCAACGCATGTTTTTTTTTGGATGTTTTCTTGATGTCAACACATTTTGCTTCTATGTATTATTGATGTAAAAACACAACTTCTGTTTTCGTTGCAATGAGGTTAACACAACTTACTTGGCTGTCGTTTTGATATCACGAACGGTGTCTTAGCTCCTGTACGCATATGTTCTTTGGCTTTTGTAATAATGTCAACGTAAAATGGCTCTGATAGTTTTAATACTTTCGAACCAGACTTTTCCCTGGGGTCCATTACTGATGTCGGAACAAATGTCCTGTTTTTTCCACCCCATCATTATCCTACATTCTCCCAGGAGCATCCTACGTCCGCAACAGCGTTATCCTATATCCGCATATTACATCCGCCATAGCATCATCCTCCGTCCTCACTGGCATCATCTTACATCCTCCTCAGCATCATCTTTCATCCTCCTTAGCATCATTTAACGTATTCCCTATCACCATCATACATCCTTCTAACATCATCCCACATTCTCCCTAGCATCAACTTCCATCCTTCCAAAGATCATCCTATATCTTTTTCTCTTTTAATCCTACGTCTTTTCAGCATCATCATTCGTCCCATTCAGCATCATCGTACATCCTCCTAACTTTATCCTACATACTCCCTAGCATCATCCCATATCCTTCCTAGCATCATCCTACAGCCTCCCTAGCATCATCCTACATCCGCCCTAGCATCATTCTCTGTCCTGAATAGCATCATCTTACATTTTCCTTAGCATCATCCTTCATCCTTCTAAGGATCCTCCTCCGTCTTCCTTTACACAATTATCCATCCTCTGAAAATCCTCGTACATCTTCCCAGCATCATCCTACATCTTCCCTAGCACCATGGTATATCCTTCCCAGCTTCATCCGAAGTCCTCCCCAGTATCATCCTACATCCTCATAGCATTATTTTACTTACTCCCAACATCATCCTATATCCTTCCATGCATCATACTACGTCCTGCCCAGTATCATCCTACTTCCTCACCAACAACATATTACATCCTCCCTAGCATCATCTCACATCCTCCCAACATCATCCTACATCAACCCCAGCATCATCATACGTCTTCCCTAGCACCATCATATATCCTCACATCATCATCCTACATCCTCCGTAGCATGAACTTACTTCCTCCGGAGGATCATCCTCCATCTTCCCCAGCATAATCTTACATCCACCCAGCATCATCTAACATCCTCCCTCGCATCCTCTTACATCCTCCCCAGTATCATCCTTCGTCGATGGAGAGAGGCTTTGGCTGTTATATTGGTGTCAACACATGTTTTTTTGGATGTTCTCTTCGTGTTAACACATTTTATTTGGATGTTTTATTGATGTGAAAACATATGTTCTGTTTTTGTTGCAATGAGATTAACAGAACTTCTTTGGCTGTTCTGTACGCACTTCTTTAGCTTTTTTTTTTTTTTCAATAATGCCAACCTAGAACGTCTCTTGCAGTTTTAATGATGTCAAGCCAGTTTTTCTTTTTTTTTTAGACTCTTTATTGATGTTAGGACAAATGACCTGTTTTCGTCCACTCCACCGTTATTCTGCATCATCCCCAGCATTATCTGACGTCCTCAACAGTATTATCCTACATTCTCGCCGGCGTCATCTTACATCCGCCATAGCATCATCCTCCGTCCTCACTAGCATCATCTTACATCCTTCTCAGCATCATCTTCCATCCTCTCAGCATCATCCTACGTCTTCCTTATCACCATCATACATCCTCCCAATATCATCCTACATCCTCCCTAGTAGGATCATCCTAAGTCCTTCCCCATTTCATCCTATCTCCTCTCAGCATCATTCTTCGTCCTCTTCAACTTCATCGTGCATTCTCCTAGCATCATCCTACATCCTTTAAGCATCATCTTTTATCCTCCTCAGCGTCATCCTTCATCCTCCCTAGCATCATCATACATCCTTCTGCGCTTCATCCTACTTCCTCGTAGCACCATCCTTCGTTTTCAGCATCGTTCTTCATTCTCGCCAGCATAATCCTACATCCTCACTAGCATTATCTTACATCCTTCCCAGCATCTCTCTTTATCCTCCCAGCATCATTGTACGTCTTCCCTAGCACCATTATACATCCTCACAACATTATCTTACATCCTCCGTAGCATCAGCTTACATCCTTCGTAGGATTATCTTCAAACGATTTCTGTATGTCATCCTACTGCATCATCCTACATCCTACCCACTTCATCCTAATTCCTTGCAGTATCATCCTACATCCTCGCCAGCATCATCCTACGTACTCACTATCATTATCTTGAATCCTACTCAGCTTCTTTTTTCATCCTCTTCGTTTTTCTCTGGCACCTTCATACATCCTTACATCTTACATCCTCCGTAGAATTATCTTTCAACCTCCCAGCATCATCCTACATCCTCTCAGCATCATCTAACATACTCCCAGCATCGTCTTACATCCTTCCCAGTATCATCCTACATCAATGGAGAGGGGCTTTGTCTGTTTTAATGGTGTCAAAACACATGTTTTTTGGATGATTTATTGATGTCAACACATTTTACTTGGAATTCTTGTTCCAATAAATTTAGCATAACTTCATTGGGAGTTCTTTTGATATCAGAAATGGTGTTTTACCTCCTTTACGGAAATGTTCTTTTGGCTTTCGTAATGATGTCAACGTAGACGGCTTTGGGAGTTTTAATGATGTCAAACCATTTTCTGCGCTATATTGATGTCACCATGTTTTTCTCGTGTTTTATGGATGTAAAAACACTTGTTCTGTTTTCGCTGCAATGAGGCTGACAGAACCTCCTTGGCTGTCGTTATGATATCTTGTACGCATGTATTCTTTGGCTTTTGTAATGTCAACGTAGAAGATCTATGTTAGTTTTAATGATGTCAAAAAAATTTCTTTCATCCTTAATTGATGTCAGAACAAATGTCCTGTTTTTTGTCCTCTCCACCATTATCCTACATCCTCTCCAGCATCAATATCCTCCTCCGTCTTCAAGAAGGTCATCCTACATCCTATCCAGCATCATCTCGTATCCTAATCAGCATCATCCTACTTCCACCCCAGCATAATCCTTCTTCAACAGCATCATCATACATCCTCCCTGACATCATCATACATCCTCCTTAGCATCAGTATACATTCTTTCAAGAATCATCCTACGTCCTTCGCCGATTCATCTTACGTCATCCCAGCATCATTCTTCGACCTCTCCAGCATCTTCCTACATCCTCCCAGCGTCATCCTACATTCTTCTCAGCATCATCCTACATCCTCGTCAGCATTGATCTGCGTCCTACCCAGCATCATCGTCCATGCTCACCATCATTGTTTTACACCCTCCCACCATCATCCTACGTCCTCAAAACATCATTCTACATCCTCTCCATCATTTCCTCCATATTCCCTTGCACATTCTTACATCATTCTCAGCATCATCCTACATCATCACATCACCATCTAACGATCTCCGCATCCTCCTCCTTAACATCTTCCTACATCCCTCAGCACCATCTTACATCCTCCTCAGCATCATCCTACATCCTCACAGCATTATTCTACGATCTCCCCAGCATCACTGTAAATTCTCTCCATCATCTTACATCTTTCCCATCATCATCCTACGTCCTCCCCTGCATCATCTTAATCCATCTTAGCATGAATCTATGTCCTCCCAGCATCAGTTTCAATCCTCCCTGGAATCATCCTCCCTATACCAAGCATCATCTTACATCTTTCCCAGCATCATCCTATGTCTTCACCAGGATCATCGCGTATCCTCCCGAGCATCATCCTACATCCTTCCCCGCTTCATCCTTTGTCTTAGTAGCATCATCCTTCGTCGTCTTCAGCATCATGGTATATCCTCGCCAGCATCATCCTACGTCCTCACTAGCATCATTCTACATCCTCCCTAGCATCTTCCTATATACTCTCATCATCTTACATCCTTCTCAGCATCATCCAACATCTTCACAGCATTATATTACGATCTCCCCGGCATCATTGCAAATTTTGTCCTGCTTCATCTTACATCTTTCCCCTAATCATTCTACGTCCTCCACAGAATCATCTTAATCCTTCTTAGCATGAACTTACATTCTCCCAGCATCAGTTTACATCCTCCCCAGCAGCATCCTCCCTACTACCAAACATCATCCTATATCTTCCTCAGCATCATCCTATGTCTTCACCAGGATCATCGTGTATCCTCCAGAACATCAACGTACGTCCTTCCCCGCTTCATCCTACGTCCTAGTTTCATCATTCGTCGTCGTCTTCAGCATCATCATACATCCTCGCTAGCGTCATCCTGCGTCCTCACTAGCATCATCTTATATCCTTCCGCGCTTCATCCTACACCTCGCAGCATCTTCCCTAGCTTCATCATATATCCTCACATCCTCCGTAGCATTAACTTACATCCTCCACGAGATCATCCTCCATCCTATCCTTCATCGTCTTATATCCTCCCAGTATCATCCTACCTCGATGGAAAGGGGCTTTGGCTGTTTCATTGTTTTCAACACATGTTTTTTGGATGTTTCCTTGATGTCAACTCTTTTTGCTTGGATGTTTTATTGATGTAAAAACACATGTTCTGTTTTCGTTGCAACGATGCTAACAGAACTTCCTTGGCTGTCGTCTTGATATCACAAAGGGTGTTTTAGCTCCTGTACGCATATGTTCTTTGGCTTTTGTAATAATGTCAACGTAGAAGGACTCTGGCAGTTTTGATTATGTCAAACCAGTTTTCTTTTTATCCTTTATTGATATTAGAACAAACGTCGTGTATTTTTGTTCACTAAACCATTTTCCTACATCCTCTCCAGCAGCATCCTACGTTCTCATCCACATCATCTTATATGTTCCCAACATTATTTTATATCCGCCGTAGCATCATCATCCATCCTCGCTAGCATCATCGTACATCCTTCCGCGCTTCATCCTGCTTCCTCGACCATCATCTATCGTCGTCTTCAGCATCATCCTATATCCTCGCCAGCATCATCCTACGTCCTCACTTTCATTGTCTTGCATCCTACCCAGCTTCTTTTTTTTCATCCTCCGCAGCATCATTCTACGTCTTCCTTAGCACCGACATAGATCCTGACATCATGCTACATCCTCCGTAGCATTACTTACATCCTCCGTAGGATTATCTTCCATCCTCCATAGCATCATCTCATATCCTCTTAGCATCATCTAACATACTCCCCAGCATCCTTTAATGGTGTTTAATGGTGTTAGCATATGTTTTGGATGTTTTATTGATAGCATGTTTTACTTTGATGTTTTGATGCAATGAATTTAACATAACTCTTTGGCTGATGTTTAGATATCAAAAATGGTGTTTTAGCTCCTTTACGAAAATGTTCTTTGGCTTTCGTAATGATGACAACGTAGACGTGCTTTTGAAGTTTTAATGGTGTCAAACCATTTTCTGTATATTATACTGATGTCACCACATGTTTCTTTTGTTTTACTGATGTAAAAACACAAGTCTTTCTTCGTTGCAATTAGACTAACACAACTTCCTTGGCTGTCGTTTTGATATCACAAAGGGTGTTTTAGCTCGTGTACGCATATGTTCTTTGGCTTTTGTAATAATGTCAACATAGAGTGGCTCTGGTTGTGTTGATTGTGTCGAACCAATTTCACTTTTATCCTGTTTTTTGTCCACCCCACTATTATCCCACATCCTTCTCAGGAGCATGCTACGTCATCAACAGCATCATCCTACATCCACCCAGCATCATCTTACATCCGCCCTACCTTCATCCTCCGTCCTCACTGGCATAATCTTACATCTTCCTCAGCATCATCTTTCATCCTCCCCAGCATTATGCAACGTATTCCCTATCACCATCATACATCCTCCAAACTTCATCCAACATCCTCCCTAGCATCAACTTACATCTTAACCAGGATCATTCTATATCCTTCCCCATTTCATCTTACGTCCTCTCCTGCATCATCGTGCATTCTCCCAACATCATCCTATATACTCTCAAGCATCATCCTACGTCCTTCCCAGTATCATGCTACATCCTCCCCAGCATCATCTTATATCTGCAATAGCATCATCCTCCGTCCTCACTAGCGTCATCTTACCTTCTCCTCAGCATCATTTTTCGTCCTCTCAAGCATCATCGTCCGTCTTCCTTTGCATCATTATCCATCCTCCAAAAGTTTTCCTACGTATTACCAGTATCATCCTTCGTCCTCTCCAGGATCATCGTATATCCTCCCAACATCATCCTACACCCACCCAAGCACTATCGTACATCTTTCACACCTTCATTGTAAGTCCTTCCCAGTATCATCCTACATCCTCCTAGCATTATCTTACATACTCCCAGCATCATCCTATATTCTTCCATACATCTTCCCACGTTCTGCCTAGTATCATCTTACTTCCTCACCAGCATCATTCTACAACCTCCCTGGCAACATATCGCATTCTCCCCAGCATCATCTTACATCCTCCCAACATCATCCTACATCCACCCCAGCACCATCCTACGTCTTTCCTAGCATCATCATATAACCTCACATCATCCCACATCCTCCGTAGCATCAACTTACACCCTCTTCAGGATCATCTTCCATATTCCCCAGCAAGATCTTATATCCACCCTGTATCATGTAACATCCTTCCCTGCATCCTCATACATCCTCCCCGGTATCATCCTACATCGATGGAGAGGGGGCTGGCTGGTTTATTGGTGTCAACACTTTTTTGTATGTTTTCTTGATGTCAACACATTTTTCTTGGATGTTTTCTTGATGTCAAAACATATGTTCTTTTTTGTAGCAATGAGGCTAACAGAACTTCTTTAGCGGTTGTTTAGATATCAAAAAGGGTGTTTTAGGTCCTGTGCGCACAGGCTATTTTGCGTTTTAATAATGGCAACCTAGAAGGGCTCTGGCAGTCTTAATGATATCAAACCAGTTCTTTGCTAGATCTTTTATTGATGTCATAAGAAATGTTCTGTTTTTCGTCCACTCCATCATCATCCTACGTCCTATTCAGCATCATCCTACGTCCTCAACATTATCATTCTCGCCAGCATTGTCTTACGTCCTTCTTAGCATCCTCCTACTTCTTCACTAGCATCATCTTGCATCCTTTTTAGCATCATCTTTCATCCTCCCTTGCTTCATTCTGCGTGTTGCCTATCACCATCATACATCCTCCCAATATCATCCTACATCCCTCCTAGCATCAATTTATATCCCTCGCATGATCATTCTGTGTCATTCCTCATTTCATCCTAGGTCCTCCCAGCTTCATTGTGCATCCTTTCAGCATAATCCTACATCCTCTGAGCATCATCCTGCATTCTGCCCAGTATCATCATTCGTATTCCCTAGCATCAGCATACATCCTTCTACGTTTCATCTTACTTCCTTGCAACATCATCCTTCTTCGTTTCCAGCATCATCCTTCATCCTCGCCAGCATCATGCTACATCCTCACTAGCATTATCTTACATCCTTCCCAGCATCTCTTTTCATCCTCTCCAGCATCATCGCACGTCTTCCCAAACACCATTATCCATCCTCACAACATTATCTTACGTCCTCCGTAGCATCAACTTACATCCTCCGTAGGATCATCTTTCATCTTCCCCAGCATCATCTAACATCATCACTAGCGTCCTCTTACATCCTCCCCAGTATCATCCTACATCATTGGAGAGGAGCTTAGGCTGTTTTATTGGCGCCAACACATGTTTTTTGGATATTGTATTGATGTCAACACATTTTACTTGGACGTTGTGTCGCAATGAATTTAACAGAACCCATCTGGCTGTTGTTTTGATATGAAAAAGGTAGCAATGAGGCTAACAGAACTCCTTTGGCGATTGTTTAGGTATCAAAAAGGGTGTTTTATCTCCTGTACGTACATGTTGTTTGGCTTTTTGATAATATCATCCTAGAATGGCTTTTTCTTTTTTAATGATGTCAGACCAGTTTTTTTTTTTTAGATCTTTTATTGATGTCAGAACAAATGTCCTGTTTTTCGTCCTCTGCACCATCATCCTACGTCCTCAACAGTATCATCCTAAACTCTCTCCAGCATCATCTTACATCCGCCCTAGCATCATCCTCTTTTCTCACTAGCATCGTCTTACATCCTTCTCAGCATAATCTTTCCTCCTTCCTAGCATCATCCTTCGTTTTCCCAGTCACTATCATACATCCCACAGTATCATCCTACATCCTTCGTAGCATCAATCAATATCCCTCGCAGGAACATCCTATGTCATTCCCCATTTCATCCTAGGTCCTCCCAGCATGACTGTTCGTCCTCTTCAACTTCATTTTACATCCTCCCAGAATCATCCGACGTCCTCTAAGCATCATCCTCCATCCTTTCCAGCATCATCTTTCGTCCTCCCTAGCATCAATATACATCATTTTACTTTTCATCCTAATTCCTCGCAGCAGCATCATTCTTCGTTGTCAGCATCATCCTTCATCCTCGCCAGCATTATCGTCCTCACTAGCATTATCTCACATCCTTCCCAGCATCTTTTTTTTCTATTCCCCAGCATCATCGTACGTCTTCCCTAGCACCATCATATATCCTCACAACATTATCTTACATCCTCCGTAGCATCAACTCATCCTCCGTAGGATTATCTTCCATCCTCCTCAGTATCACCTAACATCCTCCTGAGCATCATCTAACATCTTCCGTAGCATCCTCTTAAATCCTCCCCAGTATTATCGTACATGAGTGGAGAGGGGCTGTGGCTGTTTTATTGGTGTCAATACATGATTTTTGGATGTTGTATTGATGTCAACACATTTTACATAGACGTTTTGTTCCAATGAGTTTAATGTAACCTCTTTGGCTGTTGCTTTGATATGAAAAAGGGTGTTTTGGCTCCTTTACACAAATGTTCTTTTGCTTTCGTAATGATGTGAACGTTGACGGGCTTTGGCAGTTATAATGTCAAACCATTTTCTGCATGTTATATTGATGTCACCACATGTTTCTTGTCTTTATTGATGTAGAAATTTGTTCTGTTTTCGTTACAGTGATGCTAACACAACTTCCTTGGCTGTCGTTTTGACATCCCAAAAGGTGTTTTAGGTTCTGTACGCATATGTTCTTTGGTTTTTGTAATAATGTCAACGTAAAATGGCTCTGGCGGTTTTAATGATGTCAAATCAATTTTTTTTTTATCCCTTATTGACGTCAGAACAAATATCCTGTGTTTGGTCCACTCCACTAGTATCCTATATCCTCCCCAGCATAGTTATACCTCCTCAGCAGCATCATCCTACATCCTACCTAGCATCATCTTACATACGTCCTAGCATCATCCTCCGTCTTCACTAACATCATGTTACATTCTCCTCAACGTCATCTTACATCCGTGCCAGTATCATCCTGTGTCTTCACTAGCACCATCATACATCCTCCAAACATCATCCTACATCCTCCCTAGCATCAAGTTACATCCCCCGCACGAACACCCTACATTCTTTCCTGTTTCATACTTCGTCCTTCCAGCATCATCCTACATTATCCCAAGCATCATCCTACACCCACCAGCTTCATCTTACGACCTCCCAGCCTCATCCTGCTGCCTCCTCAGCATCATCTTACATCCTCCCATGCATCATACATAATTTACATACTCCGCAGGATCATCCCTCATCCTTCCCCTACATCCTCCACAGCTTTATCGTGCGTATTACCTGTCATCATCATACGTCCTCACATGCATCATTCTATAGACCTCCCCAGGAACATATAACATTCTCCCCAGCATTATCGTACATCCTGCAAAGCATTATCCTACGTCTTCCACAGCGTCATCATACATCCTCCCTATCATCTTCATATATCATTCTTAGTATATAGTAGAAGGCGACTAAAAGGGGAGGGAGCGGGGGGCTGGAAATCCTCCCCTCTCGGTTTTTTTTTTTTTTTCTTTTTTTTTTTCAAAAGAAGGAACAGAGAATTGGGCCAGGTGAGGGTATTCCCTCAAAGGCCCAGTCCTCTGTTCTTAACGCTACCTCGCTAATGCGGGAAATGGCGAATAGTTTGAAAAAAAAAGAAAAAAAAAAAAATATATATATATATATATATATATATATATATATATATATATATATATATATATATATGTGTGTATATATATATATATATATTTTTATTATTATTATTATACTTTGTCGCTGTCTCCCGCATTTGCGAGGTAGCGCAAGGAAACAGACGAAAGAAATGGCCCAACCCCCCCCCATACACATGTATATACATACGTCCACACACGCAAATATACTTACCTACACAGCTTTCCATGGCTTACCCCCGACGCTTCACATGCCCTGCTTCAATCCACTGACAGCACGTCAACCCCGGTATACCACATCGCTCCAATTCACTCTATTCCTTTCCCTCCTTTCACCCTCCTGCATGTTCAGGCCCCGATCACACAAAATCTTTTTCACTCCATCTTTCCACCTCCAATTTGGTCTCCCTCTTCTCCTTGTTCCCTCCACCTCCGACACATATCCTCTTGGTCAATCTTTCCTCACTCATCCTCTCCATGTGCCCAAACCACTTCAAAACACCCTCTTCTGCTCTCTCAACCACGCTCTTTCTATTTCCACACATCTCTCTTACCCTTACGTTACTCACTCGATCAAACCACCTCACACCACACATTGTCCTCAAACATCTCATTTCCAGCACATCCATCCTCCTGCGCACAACTCTATCCATAGCCCACGCCTCGCAACCATACAACATTGTTGGAACCACTATTCCTTCAAACATACCCATTTTTGCTTTCCGAGATAATGTTCTCGACTTCCACACATTCTTCAAGGCCCCCAGGATTTTCGCCCCCTCCCCCACCCTATGATCCACTTCCGCTTCCATGGATCCATCCGCTGCCAGATCCACTCCCAGATATCTAAAACACTTCACTTCCTCCAGTTTTTCTCCATTCAAACTCACCTCCCAATTGACTTGACCCTCAACCCTACTGTACCTAATAACCTTGCTCTTATTCACATTTACTCTTAACTTTCTTCTTCCACACACTTTTCCAAACTCAGTCACCAGCTTCTGCAGTTTCTCACATGAATCAGCCACCAGCGCTGTATCATCAGCGAACAACAACTGACTCACTTCCCAAGCTCTCTCATCCCCAACAGACTTCATACTTGCCCCTCTTTCCAAAACTCTTGCATTTACCTCCCTAACAACCCCATTCATAAACAAATTAAACAACCATGGAGACATCACACACCCCTGCCGCAAACCTACATTCACTGAGAACCAAACACTTTCCTCTCTTCCTACACGTACACATGCCTTACATCCTCGATAAAAACTTTTCACTGCTTCTAACAACTTTCCTCCCACACCATATATTAAATTTTAGGGAGAATAAAAAGATGTTCTGGAAGGAGGTAAATAAAGTGCGTAAGAGAAGGGAGCAAATGGGAACTTCGGTGAAGGGCGCAAGTGGGGAGGTGATAACAAGTAGTGGTGATGTGAGAAGGAGATGGAGTGAGTATTTTGAAGGTTTGTTGAATGTGTTTGATGATAGAGTGGCAGATATAGGGTGTTTTGGTCGAGGTGGTGTGCAAAGTGAGAGGGTTAGGGAAAATGATTTGGTAAACAGAGAAGAGGTAGTGAAAGCTTTGCGGAAGATGAAAGCCGGCAAGGCAGCAGGTTTGGATGGTATTGCAGTGGAATTTATTAAAAAAGGGGGTGACTGTATTGTTGACTGGTTGGTAAGGTTATTTAATGTATGTATGACTCATGGTGAGGTGCCAGAATTGGCGGAATGCGTGCATAGTGCCATTGTACAAAGGCAAAGGGGATAAGAGTGAGTGCTCAAATTACAGAGGTATAAGTTTGTTGAGTATTCCTGGTAAATTATATGGGAGGGTATTGATTGAGAGGGTGAAGGCATGTACAGAGCATCAGATTGGGGAAGAGCAGTGTGGTTTCAGAAGTGGTAGAGGATGTGTGGATCAGGTGTTTGCTTTGAAGAATGTATGTGAGAAATACTTAGAAAAGCAAATGGATTTGTATGTAGCATTTATGGATCTGGAGAAGGCATATGATAGAGTTGATAGAGATGCTCTGTGGAAGGTATTAAGAATATATATATATATATATATATATATATATATATATATATATATATATATATATATATATATATATATATATATCCCTGGGGATAGAGGAGAAAGAATACTTCCCACGTATTCACTGCGTGTCGCAGAAGGCGACTAAAAAGGGGAGGGAGCGGGTGGTTGGAAATCCTCCCCTTTCGTTTTTTTTTCAATTTTCCAAAAGAAGGAACAGAGAATGGGGCCAGGTGAGGATATTCCCTCAAAGGCCCAGTCCTCTGTTCTTAATGCTACCTCGCTAATGCGGGAAATGGCGAATAGTATGAAAGAAAAGAAAGATATATATATATATATATATATATATATATATATATATATATATATATATATATATATATATATATTTATATATATATATATATATATATATATATATTTATATATATATATATATATATAAATATAGCATGCCTGCCTCTTGCACAAGGGGTCCCAGGTTCGATCCTGGCTGTTGGAGCTTTGTATGTTCTATGAAGGTGCGCGTTCATATACACTTTATTCGTATATATATATATATATATATATATATATATATATATATATATATATATATATATATATATATATATATACATACACTTTATTCGTATATATATATATATATATATATATATATATATATATATATATATATATATATATATATATATATATATATATATATATATATATTTTTTTTTTTTTATACTTTGTCGCTGTCTCCCGCGTTTGCGAGGTAGCGCAAGGAAACAGACGAAAGAAATGGCCCACCCCCCCCATACACATGTATATACATACGTCCACACACGCAAATATACATACCTACACAGCTTTCCATGGTTTACCCCAGACGCTTCACATGCCTTGATTCAATCCACTGACAGCACGTCAACCCCGGTATACCACATCGCTCCAATTCACTCTATTCCTTGCCCTCCTTTCACCCTCCTGCATGTTCAGGCCCCGATCACACAAAATCTTTTTCACTCCATCTTTCCACCTCCAATTTGGTCTCCCTCTTCTCCTCGTTCCCTCCACCTCCGACACATATATCCTCTTGGTCAATCTTTCCTCACTCATTCTCTCCATGTACCCAAACCACTTCAAAACACCCTCTTCTGCTCTCTCAACCACGCTCTTTTTATTTCCACACATCTCTCTTACCCTTACGTTACTCACTCGATCAAACCACCTCACACCACACATTGTCCTCAAACATCTCATTTCCAGCACATCCATCCTCCTGCGCACAACTCTATCCATAGCCCACGCCTCGCAACCATACAACATTGTTGGAACCACTATTCCTTCAAACATACCCATTTTTGCTTTCCGAGATAATGTTCTCAACTTCCACACATTCTTCAAGGCTCCCAGGATTTTCGCCCCCTCCCCCACCCTATGATCCACTTCCGCTTCCATGGTTCCATCCGCTGCCAGATCCACTCCCAGATATCTAAAACACTTCACTTCCTCCAGTTTTTCTCCATTCAAACTCACCTCCCAATTGACTTGACCCTCAACCCTACTGTACCTAATAACCTTGCTCTTATTCACATTTACTCCTAACTTTCTTCTTCCACACACTTTACCAAACTCAGTCACCAGCTTCTGCAGTTTCTCACATGAATCAGCCACCAGCGCTGTATCATCAGCGAACAACAACTGACTCACTTCCCAAGCTCTCTCATCCCCAACAGACTTCATACTTGCCCCTCTTTCCAAAACTCTTGCATTTACCTCCCTAACAACCCCATCCATAAACAAATTAAACAACCATGGAGACATCACACACCCCTGCCGCAAACCTACGTTCACTGTGAACCAATCACTTTCCTCTCTTCCTACACGTACACATGCCTTACATCCTCGATAAAAACTTTTCACTGCTTCTAACAACTTTCCTCCCACACCATATATTCTTAATACCTTCCACAGAGCATCTCTATCAACTCTATCATATGCCCTCTCCAGATCCATAAATGCTACATACAAATCCATTTGCTTTTCTAAGTATTTCTCACATACATTCTTCAAAGCAAACACCTGATCCACACATCCTCTACCACTTTTGAAACCACACTGCTCTTCCCCAATCTGATGCTCTGTACATGCCTTCACCCTCTCAATCAATACCCTCCCATATAATTTACCAGGAATACTCAACAAACTTATACCTCTGTAATTTGAGCACTCACTCTTATCCCCTTTGCCTTTGTACAATGGCACTATGCACGCATTCCGCCAATCCTCAGGCACCTCACCATGAGTCATACATACATTAAATAACCTTACCAACCAGTCAACAATACAGTCACCCCCTTTTTTAATAAATTCCACTGCAATACCATCCAAACCTGCTGCCTTGCCGGCTTTCATCTTCCGCAAAGCTTTCACTACCTCTTCTCTGTTTACCAAATCATTTTCCCTAACCCTCTCACTTTGCACACCACCTCGACCAAAACACCCTATATCTGCCACTCTATCATCAAACACATTCAACAAACCTTCAAAATACTCACTCCATCTCCTTCTCACATCACCACTACTTGTTATCACCTCCCCATTTGCGCCCTTCACTGAAGTTCCCATTTGCTCCCCTGTCTTACGCAGTTTATTTACCTCCTTCCAGAACATCTTTTTAGTCTCCTTAAAATTTAATGATACTCTCTCACCCCAACTCTCATTTGCCCTTTTTTTTCACCTCTTGCACCTTTCTCTTGACCTCCTGTCTCTTTCTTTTATACATCTCCCACTCAATTGCATTTTTTCCCTGCAGAAATCGTCCAAATGCCTCTCTCTTCTCTTTCACTAATACTCTTACTTCTTCATCCCACCACTCAATACCCTTTCTAATCAACCCACCTCCCACTCTTCTCATGCCACAAGCATCTTTTGCGCAATCCATCACTGATTCCCTAAATACATCCCATTCCTCCCCCACTCCCCTTACTTCCATTGTTCTCACCTTTTTCCATTCTGTACTCAGTCTCTCCTGGTACTTCCTCACACAGGTCTCCTTCTCAAGCTCACTTACTCTCACCACCCTCTTCACCCCAACATTCACTCTTCTTTTCTGAAAACCCATACAAATCTTCACCTTCGCCTCCACAAGATAATGATCAGACATCCCTCCAGTTGCACCTCTCAGCACATTAACATCCAAAAGTCTCTCTTTCGCACGCCTGTCAATTAACACGTAATCTAATAACGCTCTCTGGCCATCTCTCCTACTTACATAAGTATACTTATGTATATCTCGCTTTTTAAACCAGGTATTCCCAATCATCAGTCCTTTTTCAGCACATAAATCTACAAGCTCTTCACCATTTCCATTTACAACACTGAACACCCCATGTATACCAATTATTCCCTCAACTGCCACATTACTCACCTTTGCATTCAAATCACCCATCACTATAACCCGGTCTCGTGCATCAAAACCACTAACACACTCATTCAGCTGCTCCCAAAACACTTGCCTCTCTTGATCTTTCTTCTCATGCCCAGGTGCATATGCACCAATAATCACCCACCTCTCTCCATCAACTTTCAGTTTTACCCATATTAATCGAGAATTTACTTTCTTACACTCTATCACATACTCCCACAACTCCTGTTTCAGGGGTATTTCTACTCCTTCCCTTGCTCTTGCCTCTCACTAACCCCTGACTTTACTCCCCAGACATTCCCAAACCACTCCTTCCCCTTTACCCTTGAGCTTCGTTTCACTCAGAGCCAAAACATCCAGGTTCCTTTCCTCAAACATACTACCTATCTCTCCTTTTTTCACATCTTGGTTACATCCACACACATTTTAGGCACCCCATCTGAGCCTTCAGGAGGATGACACTCCCCGCGTGACTCCTTTTTTGTTTCCCTTTTAGAAAGTTAAAACAAGGAGGGGGGGATTTTGGCCCCCCGCTCCCTAAAATTATATTATTTAAAAAAATATATATAAAATATATATATATATATATATATATATATATATATATTATCCCTGGGGATAGGGGAGAAAGAATACTTCCCACGTATTCCCTGCGTGTCGTAGAAGGCGACTAAAAGGGGAGGGAGCGGTGGGCTGGAAATCTTCCCCTCTCGTTTTTTTTTAATTTTCCAAAACAAGGAACAGGGAAGGGGGCCAGGTGAGGATAATCCCTCCAAGGCCCAGTCCTCTGTTCTTAACGCTACCTCGCTAACGCGGGAAATGGCGAATAGTTTGAATGAAAATATATATATATATATATATATATATATATATATATATATATATATATATATATATATATATATATATATATATATTTATTATTATTATTATTATTATTATTATTATTATTATTATTATTAATTATTATTATTTTGCTTTGTCGCTGTCTCCCGCGTTAGCGAAGTAGCGCTAGGAAACAGAGGAAAGAATGGCCCAACCCACCCACATACACACGCAAATATACATACCTATACATCTCAACGTATACATATATATACACACAGACATATATATATATATATATATATATATATATATATATATATATATATATATATATATATATATATATATTTATTTATTTATTTATTTATTTTGCTTTGTCGCTGTCTCCCGCGTTTGCGAGGTAGCGCAAGGAAACAGACGAAAGAAATGGCCCAACCCACCCCCATATACATGTATATACATACACGTCCACACACGCAAATATACATACCTATACATCTCAGTGTACACATATATATACACACACAGACACATACTTTTATACCCATGCACACAATTCACACTGTCTGCCTCCCATCGCCACCTCGCCACACATGGAATACCATCCCCATTCCCCCTCATGTGTGCGAGGTAGCGCTGGGAAAAGACAACAAAGGCCCCATTCGTTCACACTCAGTCTCTAGCTGTCATGCAATAATGCCCGAAACCACAGCTCCCTTTCCACATCCAGGCCCCACACAACTTTCCATGGTTTACCCTATACGCTTCACATGCCCTGATTCAATCCACTGACAGCACGTCAACCCTGGTATACCACATCGATCCAATTCACTCTATTCCTTGCCCTCCTTTCACCCTCCTGCATGTTCAGGCCCCGATCACTCAAAATCTTTTTCACTCCATCTTTCCACCTCCAATTTGGTCTCCCTCTTCTCCTCGTTCCCTCCACCTCCGACACATATATCCTCTTGGTCAATCTTTCCTCACTCATTCTCTCCATGTGCCCAAACCATTTCAAAACACCCTCTTCTGCTCTCTCAACCACGGTCTTTTTATTTCCACACATCTCTCTTACCCTTACGTTACTTACTCGATCAAACCACCTCACACCACACATTGTCCTCAAACATCTCATTTCCAGCACATCCATCCTCCTGCGCACAACTCTATCCATAGCCCACGCCTCGCAACCATACAACATTGTTGGAACCACTATTCCTTCAAACATACCCATTTTTGCTTTCCGAGATAATGTTCTCGACTTCCACACATTCTTCAAGGCTCCCAGGATTTTCGCCCCCTCCCCCACCCTATGATCCACTTCCGCTTCCATGGTTCCATCCGCTGCCAGATCCACTCCCAGATATCTAAAACACTTCACTTCCTCCAGTTTTTCTCCATTCAAACTCACCTCCCAATTGACTTGACCCTCAACCCTACTGTACCTAATAACCTTGCTCTTATTCACATTTACTCTTAACTTTCTTCTTCCACACACTTTACCAAACTCAGTCACCAGCTTCTGCAGTTTCTCACATGAATCAGCCACCAGCGCTGTATCATCAGCGAACAACAACTGACTCACTTCCCAAGCTCTCTCATCCCCAACAGACTTCATACTTGCCCCTCTTTCCAAAACTCTTGCATTTACCTCCCTAACAACCCCATCCATAAACAAATTAAACAACCATGGAGACATCACACACCCCTGCCGCAAACCTACATTCACTGAGAACCAATCACTTTCCTCTCTTCCTACACGTACACATGCCTTACATCCTCGATAAAAACTTTTCACTGCTTCTAACAACTTTCCTCCCACACCATATATTCTTAATACCTTCCACAGAGCATCTCTATCAACTCTATCATATGCCTTCTCCAGATCCATAAATGCTACATACAAATCCATTTGCTTTTCTAAGTATTTCTCACATACATTCTTCAAAGCAAACACCTGATCCACACATCCTCTACCACTTCTGAAACCACACTGCTCTTCCCCAATCTGATGCTCTGTACATGCCTTCACCCTCTCAATCAATACCCTCCCATATAATTTACCAGGAATACTCAACAAACTTATACCTCTGTAATTTGAGCACTCACTCTTATCCCCTTTGCCTTTGTACAATGGCACTATGCACGCATTCCGCCAATCCTCAGGCACCTCACCATGAGTCATACATACATTAAATAACCTTACCAACCAGTCAACAATACAGTCACCCCCTTTTTTAATAAATTCCACTGCAATACCATCCAAACCTGCTGCCTTGCCGGCTTTCATCTTCCGCAAAGCTTTTACTACCTCTTCTCTGTTTACCAAATCATTTTCCCTAACCCTCTCACTTTGCACACCACCTCGACCAAAACACCCTATATCTGCCACTCTATCATCAAACACATTCAACAAACCTTCAAAATACTCACTCCATCTCCTTCTCACATCACCACTACTTGTTATCACCTCCCCATTTGCGCCCTTCACTGAAGTTCCCATTTGCTCCCTTGTCTTACGCACTTTATTTACCTCCTTCCAGAACATCTTTTTATTCTCCCTAAAATTTAATGATACTCTCTCACCCCAACTCTCATTTGCCCTTTTTTTCACCTCTTGCACCTTTCTCTTGACCTCCTGTCTCTTTCTTTTATACATCTCCCACTCAATTGCATTTTTTCCCTGCAAAAATCGTCCAAATGCCTCTCTCTTCTCTTTCACTAATACTCTTACTTCTTCATCCCACCACTCACTACCCTTTCTAATCAACCCACCTCCCACTCTTCTCATGCCACAAGCATCTTTTGCGCAATCCATCACTGATTCCCTAAATACATCCCATTCCTCCCCCACTCCCCTTACTTCCATTGTTCTCACCTTTTTCCATTCTGTACTCAGTCTCTCCTGGTACTTCCTCACACAGGTCTCCTTCTCAAGCTCACTTACTCTCACCACCCTCTTCACCCCAACATTCACTCTTCTTTTCTGAAAACCCATACAAATCTTCACCTTAGCCTCCACAAGATAATGATCAGACATCCCTCCAGTTGCACCTCTCAGCACATTAACATCCAAAAGTCTCTCTTTCGCACGCCTGTCAATTAACACGTAATCTAATAACGCTCTCTGGCCATCTCTCCTACTTACATAAGTATACTTATGTATATCTCGCTTTTTAAACCAGGTATTCCCAATCATCAGTCCTTTTTCAGCACATAAATCTACAAGCTCTTCACCATTTCCATTTACAACACTGAACACCCCATGTATACCAATTATTCCCTCAACTGCCACATTACTCACCTTTGCATTCAAATCACCCATCACTATAACCCGGTCTCGTGCATCAAAACCACTAACACACTCATTCAGCTGCTCCCAAAACACTTGCCTCTCTTGATCTTTCTTCTCATGCCCAGGTGCATATGCACCAATAATCACCCACCTCTCTCCATCAACTTTCAGTTTTACCCATATTAATCGAGAATTTACTTTCTTACACTCTATCACATACTCCCACAACTCCTGTTTCAGGAGTATTGCTACTCCTTCCCTTGCTCTTGTCCTCTCACTAACCCCTGACTTTACTCCCCAGACATTCCCAAACCACTCTTCCCCTTTACCCTTGAGCTTCGTTTCACTCAGAGCCAAAACATCCAGGTTCCTTTCCTCAAACATACTACCTATCTCTCCTTTTTTCACATCTTGGTTACATCCACACACATTTAGGCACCCCACTCTGAGCCTTCGAGGAGGATGAGCACTCCCCGCGTGAATCCTTCTTCTGTTTCCCATTTTAGAAAGTTAATACAAGGAGGGGAGGATTTCTGGCCCCCCGCTCCCGTATATATATATATATATATATATATATATATATATATATATATATATATATATATATATATATATATATATATATATATATATATATATATATTATCCCTGGGGATAGGGGAGAAAGAATACTTCCCACGTATTCCCTGCGTGTCGTAGAAGGCGACTAAAAGGGGAGGGAGCGGTGGGCTGGAAATCTTCCCCTCTCGTTTTTTTTTTAATTTTCCAAAACAAGGAACAGAGAAGGGGGCCAGGTGAGGATATTCCCTCCAAGGCCCAGTCCTCTGTTCTTAACGCTACCTCGCTAACGCGGGAAATGGCGAATAGTTTGAATGAAAAAAAGAATATATATATATATATATATATATATATATATATATATATATATATATATATATATATATATATATATATATATATTTATTATTATTATTATTATTATTATTATTATTATTATTATTATTATTAATTATTATTATTTTGCTTTGTCGCTGTCTCCCGCGTTAGCGAAGTAGCGCTAGGAAACAGAGGAAAGAATGGCCCAACCCACCCACATACACACGCAAATATACATACCTTATACATCTCAACGTATACATATATATACACACAGACATATATATATATATATATATATATATATATATATATATATATATATATATATATATATATATATATTATTTATTTATTTATTTATTTATTTTGCTTTGTCGCTGTCTCCCGCGTTTGCGAGGTAGCGCAAGGAAACAGACGAAAGAAATGGCCCAACCCACCCCCATATACATGTATATACATACACGTCCACACACGCAAATATACATACCTATACATCTCAGTGTACACATATATATACACACACAGACACATACTTTTATACCCATGCACACAATTCACACTGTCTGCCTCCCATCGCCACCTCGCCACACATGGAATACCATCCCCCTCCCCCCTCATGTGTGCGAGGTAGCGCTAGGAAAAGACAACAAAGGCCCCATTCGTTCACACTCAGTCTCTAGCTGTCATGCAATAATGCCCGAAACCACAGCTCCCTTTCCACATCCAGGCCCCACACAACTTTCCATGGTTTACCCTATACGCTTCACATGCCCTGATTCAATCCACTGACAGCACGTCAACCCTGGTATACCACATCGATCCAATTCACTCTATTCCTTGCCCGCCTTTCACCCTCCTGCATGTTCAGGTCCCGATCACTCAAAATCTTTTTCACTCCATCTTTCCACCTCCAATTTGGTCTCCCACTTCTCCTCGTTCCCTCCACCTCCGACACATATATCCTCTTGGTCAATCCTTCTTCACTCATTCTCTCCATGTGCCCAAACCATTTCAAAACACCTTCTTCTGCTCTCTCAACCACGGTCTTTTTATTTCCACACATCTCTCTTACCCTTACATTACTTACTCGATCAAACCACCTCACACCACACATTGTCCTCAAACATCTTATTTCCAGCACATCCACCCTCCTGCGCACAACTCTATCCATAGCCCACGCCTCGCAACCATACAACGTTGTTGGAACCACTATTCCTTCAAACATATCCATTTTTGCTTTCCGAGATAATGTTCTCGACTTCCACACATTCTTCAAGGCTCCCAGGATTTTCGCCCCCCCTCCCCCACCCTATGATTCACTTCCGCTTCCATGGTTCCATCCGCTGCCAGATCCACTCCCAGATATCTAAAACACTTTACTTCCTCCAGTTTTTCTCCATTCAAACTTACCTCCCAATTGACTTGACCCTCAACCCTACTGTACCTAATAACCTTGCTCTTATTCACATTTACTATTAACTTTCTTCTTTCGCACACTTTACGAAACTCAGTCACCAGCTTCTGCAGTTTCTCACATGAATCAGCCACCAGCGCTGTATCATCAGCGAACAACAACTGACTCACTTCCCAAGCTCTCTCATCCACAACAGACTTCATACTTGCCCCTCTTTCCAAAACTCTTGCATTCACCTCCCTAACAACCCCATCCATAAACAAATTAAACAACCATGGAGACATCACACACCCCTGCCGCAAACCTACATTCACTGAGAACCAATCACTTTCCTCTCTTCCTACACGTACACATGCCTTACATCCTCGATAAAAACTTTTCACTGCTTCTAACAACTTTCCTCCCACACCATATATTCTTAATACCTTCCACAGAGCATCTCTATCAACTCTATCATATGCCTTCTCCAGATCAATGGATGCTACATACAAATCCATTTGCTTTTCTAAGTATTTCTCACATACATTCTTCAAAGCAAACACCTGATCCACACATCCTCTACCACTTCTGAAACCACACTGCTCTTCCCCAATCTGATGCTCTGTACATGCCTTCACCCTCTCAATCAATACCCTCCCATATAATTTACCAGGAATACTCAACAAACTTATACCTCTGTAATTTGAGCACTCACTCTTATCTCCTTTGCCTTTGTACAATGGCACTATGCACACATTTCGCCAATCCTCAGGCACCTCACCATGAGTCATACATACATGAGATAACCTTACCAACCAGTCAACAATACAGTCACCCCCTTTTTTAATAAATTCCACTGAAATACCATCCAAACCTGCTGCCTTGCCGGCTTTCATCTTCCGCAAAGCTTTTACTACCTCTTCTCTGTTTACCAAATCATTTTCCCTAACCCTCTCACTTTACACACCACCTCGACCAAAACACCCTATATCTGCCACTTTATCATCAAACACATTCAGCAAACCTTCAAAATACTCACTCCATCTCCTTCTCACATCACCACTACTTTTTATCACCTCCCCATTAGCGCCCTTCACTGAAGTTCCCATTTGCTCCCTTGTCTTACGCACTTTATTTACCTCCTTCCAGAACATCTTTTTATTCTCCCTAAAATTTAATGATACTCTCTCACCCCAACTCTCATTTGCCCTCTTTTTCACCTCTCGCACCTTTATCTTGACCTCCTGTCTCTTTCTTTTATACATCTCCCACTCAATTGCATTTTTTCCCTGCAAAAATCGTCCAAATGCCTCTCTCTTCTCTTTCACTAATAATCTTACTTCTTCATCCCACCACTCACTACCCTTTCTAATCAACCCACCTCCCACGCTTCTCATGCCACAAGCATCTTTTGCGCACTCCATCACTGATTCCCTAAATACATCCCATTCCTCCCCCACTCCCCTTACTTCCATTGTTCTCACCTTTTTCCATTCTGTACTCAGTCTCTCCTGGTACTTCCTCACACAAGTCTCCTTCCCAAGCTCACTTACTCTCACCACCCTCTTCACCCCAACATTCGCTCTTCTTTTCTGAAAACCCATACAAATCTTCACCTTAGCCTCCACAAGATAATGATCAGACATCCCTCCAGTTGCACCTCTCAGCTCATTAACTTCCAAAAGTCTCTCTTTCGCGCGCCTGTCAATTAACACGTAATCCAGTAACGCTCTCTGGCCATCTCTCCTACTTACATACGTATACTTATGTATATCTCGCTTTTTAAACCAGGTATTCCCAATCACCAGTCCTTTTTCAGCACATAAATCTACAAGCTCTTCACCATTTCCATTTACAAGACTGAACACCCCATGTATACCAATTATTCCCTCAACTGCCACATTACTCACCTTTGCATTCAAATCAGCCATCACTATAACCCGGTCTTATGCATCAAAACCACTTACACACTCATTCAGCTGCTCCCAAAACACTTGCCTCTCATGATCTTTCTTCTCATGCCCAGGTGCATATGCACCAATAGCCATCCTCTCCATCAACTTTCAGTTTTACCCATATTAATCGAGAATTTACTTTCTTACATTCTATCACATACTCCCACCACTCCTGTTTCAGGAGTAATGCTACTCCTTCCCTTGCTCTTGTCCTCTCACTAACCCCTGACTTTACTCCCCAGACATTCCCAAACCACTCTTCCCCTTTACCCTTGAGCTTCGTTTCACTCAGAGCCAAAACATCCAGGTTCCTTTCCTCAAACATATTGCCTATATATATATATGTATATATATATATATATATATATATATATATATATATATATATATATATATATATATATATATATATACACACACACACACACACACACACACACACACATGTACATAATTCATACTATCTGCATTTATTCATTCTCATCGCCACCCCGCCACACATGAAAAGGCCACATTCGTTCACACTCAGTCTCTAGCTGTCATGTAATAGTGCACCGAAACTACAGCTCCCTTTCCCCATCCAGGCCCCACAGAACATTCCATGGTTTATCCCAGACGCTTCACATGCCCTGGTTCAATCCATTGACAGCACGTCGACCCCGGTATACCACATCGTTCCAATTCACTCTAATACTTGCACGCCTTTCACCCTCCTGCATATTCAGGCCCCGATCACTCAAAATCTTTTTCACTCCCATTTCTCCTCGTTCCCTCCACCTCTGACACATATATCCTCTTGGCCAATCTTTCCTCACTCATTCTCTCCATGTGACCAAACCATTTCAAAACACCATCTTCTGCTCTCTCAACCACACTCTTTGTATTACCACGCATCTCTCTTACCTATTATTACTTACTCGATCTAACCTCCTCACACCACATATTGTCCTGAAACATCTCATTTCCAGCACATCCACCCTCCTCCGCACAACTCTATCAATAACCCACACCTCGCAACCATATAACATTTTTGGAATCACTGTTCCTTCAAACATACCCATTTTTGCTTTCCGAGATAATGTTCTCGACTTCCACACATTCTTCAACGCTCCCAGAAGTTTAGCCCCCTCCCCCACCCTATGATTCACTTCCACTTCCATGGTTCCATCCGCTGCCAAATCCACTCCCAGATATCTAAAACACTTCACTTCCTCCATTTTTTCTCCATTCAAACTTACCTCCCAATTGATTTGTCCCTCAACCCTACTGTACCTAATAACCTTGCTCTTATTCACACACTTTACCGAACTCAGTCACCAGCTTCTGCAGTTTCACACACGAATCAGCCACCAGCGCTGTATCATCAGCGAACAACAACTGACTCACTTCCCAAGCTCTCTCATCCACAAAAGACTGCTTACTTGCCCCTCTTTCCAAAACTCTTGCATTCACCTCTCTAACAACCCCATCCATAAACAAATTAAACAACCATGGAGACATCACACACCCCTGCCGCAAACCTACATTCACTGAGAACTAATCACTTTCCTCTCTTCCTACACGTACACATGCCTTACATCCTCGATAAAAACTTTTCACTGCTTCTAACAACTTGCCTCCCACACCATATATTCTTAATACCTTCCACAGAGCATCTCTATCAACTCTATCATATGCCTTCTCCAGATCCATAAATGCTACATACAAATCCATTTGCTTTTCTAAGTATTTCTCACATACATTCTTCAAAGCATACACCTGATCCACACATCCTCTACCACTTCTGAAACCACACTGCTCTTCCCCAATCTGATGCTCTGTACATGCCTTCACCCTCTCAATCAATACCCTCGAATATTATTTCCCAGGAATACTCAACAAACTTATACCTCTGTAATTTGAGCACTCGCTTTTATCCCCTTTGCCTTTGTACAATGGCACTATGCAAGCATTCCGCCAATCCTCAGGCACCTCACCATGAGTCATACATACATGAGATAACCTTACCAACCAGTCAACAATACAGTCACCCCCTTTTTTAATAAATTCCACTGCAATACCATCCAAACCCGCTGCCTTGCCGGCTTTCATCTTCCGCAAAGCTTTTACTACCTCTTCTCTGTTTACCAAATCATTCTCCCTAACCCTCTCACTTTGCACACCACCTCGACCAAAACACCCTATATCTGCCACTCTATCATCAAACACATTCAAAAAACCTTCAAAATACTCACTCCATCTCCTCCTCACATCACTACTACTTGTTATCACCTCCCCATTAGTCCCCTTCACTGAAGTTCATATTTGTTCACTTGTCTTACGCTCTTTATTTACCTCCTTCCAAAACATCTTTTCATTCTCCCTAAAATTTAATGATACTCTCTCACCCCAACTCTCATTTCACATGATATTCTCTCACCCCAACTCTCATTACCCTCTTTTTCACCTCTTGCACCTTTCTCTTGATCTTCTACCTCTTTCTTTTATACATCTCCCAGTTATTTGCATTTTTTCCCTGCAAAAATCATCCCAATGCCTATCTCTTATCTTTCACTAATAATCTTAATTCTTCATCCCACCACTCACTACCCTTTCTAATCTGCCCACCTCCCACGCTTCTCATGCCACAAGCATCTTTTGCGTAAGCCATCACTGCTTCCCTGAATACATCCCATTCCCCCCCCCCCCCTCCCCTTACGTCCTTTGTTCTCACCTTTTTCCATTCTGTACTTAATTTCTCCTGGTACTTCCTCACACAAGTCTCCTTCCCAAGCTCACTTACTCTCACCACTCCTTTCACCCCAACATTTTCTCTTCTTTTCTGAAAACCTCTACAAATCTTCACCTTCGCCTCCACAAGATAATGATCAGACATCCCTCCAGTTGCACCTCTCAGCACATTAACATTCAAAAGTCTCTCTTTCGCGCGCCTATCAGTTAACACGCAATCTGATAACGCTCTCTGGCCATCTTTCCTACTTACATACGTATACTTATGTATATCTCTCTTTTTAAACAAGGTATTCCCAATCACCTGTCCTTTTTCAGCACATAGATATACAAGCTCTTCACCATTTCCATTTACAACACTGAACACCCCATGTACACCAATTATTCCCTGAGCTGCCACATTACGCAACTTTGCATTGAAATCACCCATCACTATAGCCCAGTCTCGTACATCAAAACTACTAACACACTCACTCAGCTACTCCCAAAACACTTGCCTCTCATGATCTTTCTTCTCATGCCCAGGTGCATATGCACCAATAATCACCCATCTCTCTCCATCCTCTTTCAGTTTACCCATATCAATCTAGAATTTACTTTCTTACATTCTTATCACATACTCCCACCACTCCTATTTCATGAGTAGTGCTACTCCTTCCCTTGCTCTTGTCTTCTCACTAACCCCTGACTTTACTCCCAAGACTTTCCCAAACCACTCTTCCCCTTTACCCTTGAGCTTCGTTTCACTCAGAGCCAAAACATCCAGGTTCCTTTGCTCAAACATGCTACCTATCTCTCCTTTTTTCTCATCTTGGTTATATCCACACACATTTAGACATCCCAATCTGAGCCTTCGAGGAGGATGAGCACTCCCCGCGTGACTCCTTCTTCTGTTTCCCCTTTTAGAAAGTTAAGATACAAGGAGGGGAGGGTTTCTAGCCCCCCCGCTCCTGTCCCATTTAGTCGCCTTCTACGATACGTGAGGAATGCGTGGGAAGTATTCTTTCACCCCTATCCCCAGGGATATATATATATATATATATATATATATATATATATATATATATATATATATATATATATATATATATATATATCTTTTTCTTTCTTTCAAACTATTCGCCATTTCCCGCGCTAGCGAGGTAGCGTTAAGAACAGAGAACTGGGCCTTTGAGGGAATATCCTCACCTGGCCCCCTTCTCTGTTCCTTCTTTTGGAAAATTAAAAAAAAATTATAATGAGAGGGGAGGATTTCCAGCCCCCCGCTCCCTCCCCATTTAGTCGCCTTCTACGACACGCAGGAAATACGTGGGAAGTATTCTTTCTCCCCTATCCCCAGGGATAATATATATATGTATATATATATATATATATATATATATATATATATATATATATATATATATATATATATATATATTCTCTCCAGCATCATCCTAAATCCTTCGCCGGTCCCTTCTACCTCCTCCTAATGTCATTCTTCATTTTCTACAGCATCATTATACATCCTTCCAGCATCATCTTACATTCGCAACAGCATCATCGTACGTTCTTCCCAGCATCACCCTCCATCCTCACCAGCATCATCGTACGTTCTTCCCAGCATCACCCTCCATCCTCACCAGCATCATCGTACGTTCTTCCCAGCATCATCCTCCATCCTCACCAGCATCATCGTACGTTCTTCCCAGCATCACCCTCCATCCTCACCAGCATCATCGTACGTTCTTCCCAGCATCACCCTCCATCCTCACCAGCATCATCGTACGTTCTTCCCAGCATCATCCTCCATCCTCACCAGCATCATCGTACGTTCTTCCCAGCATCATCCTCCATCCTCACCAGCATCATCGTACGTTCTTCCCAGCATCATCCTCCATCCTCACCAGCATCATCGTACGTTCTTCCCAGCATCATCCTCCATCCTCACCAGCATCATCGTACGTTCTTCCCAGCATCATCCTCCATCCTCACCAGCATCATCGTACGTTCTTCCCAGCATCATCCTCCATCCTCACCAGCATCATCGTACGTTCTTCCCAGCATCACCCTCCATCCTCACCAGCATCATCGTACGTTCTTCCCAGCATCACCCTCCATCCTCACCAGCATCATCGTACGTTCTTCCCAGCATCATCCTCCATCCTCACCAGCATCATCGTACGTTCTTCCCAGCATCATCCTCCATCCTCACCAGCATCATCGTACGTTCTTCCCAGCATCATCCTCCATCCTCACCAGCATCATCGTACGTTCTTCCCAGCATCATCCTCCATCCTCACCAGCATCATCGTACGTTCTTCCCAGCATCATCCTCCATCCTCACCAGCATCATCGTACGTTCTTCCCAGCATCACCCTCCATCCTCACCAGCATCATCGTACAATCTTCCTGCATCATCCTACGTCCTCCCTAGTATCATCATACATCCTTTTCAGTATCATTCTACATCCTCCCACCATCATTCTACGATCTCCTCAGCATAATCGTAAATCATCCGCAGTATCATCTTACATCCCACCCAGCAACATCATGCGTCTTCTCCAGCATCATCTTAATCCTCTTAGGCTTTATTGAATATTCTTCCGAGCAGTATTTTGAATCCTCCCAGCATCATCCTACATCCTCCAAGCGTCAACCTAAGTGTTCACCAGCATCATCGTGCATCATCCCCACCATCATCTTACATCCTTCCCAGAATAATTTTACATCCTCCACAGCATTATCTTACCTCCTACCCAGCATCATACTACATTCTCCCTAAGATCATCCCACATCCCCAGCATCATCCTCCGTCCTCCCCAGCATCATCATATATCCTTCCCTAGCATCATCTTATATCCTCCTCAGCACCATCTTACATCCTTCTCAGGATTATCCAACATCTTTCCAGCATCATCTCTCATCCTCCCTAGCATCATCCTACATCTTCCTTAGGACAATCATACATCTTCCCAACATCATCCTACATCATCACTATCACCAACTTACATCCTCCGTAGGATCATCTTACATCGTTCTCTGTTTAATGCTACGTAGTACTAGCATAATTCTTCGTCTTCTCCAGCATCATCCTACATCCTTCTAAGCTTCATCCTACGTCCTACCCAGCATCATCCTATTTCCTCACCAGCATCATTCTACAACCTCACCAGCAACATCATCCATCCTCCCAGCATCATCTTACATCCTCCCTAGCATCATTCTACACCATCTCTAGCATTATCCTATTCCTATTCAGCATCATCTCACATCCTACCTGGCATCAGCCAACGTCCTCCACAGCATCATCATTCGTCTTCCCTAGCAGCATCATATATCCTTTCTAAATCATCATACATTATCCCTCGCATCAACTTACGTCCTCGCTAGCATCATCGTACATCCTTCCCTGTTTCATTTTACGTCCTCCCATCATCCATCTCCTTCTATAGCATCATCCTATATCCCAGCTTCATCCTACCCAGCATCATCTTACATTCTACTCAGCATCATCTTTCATCCTCCCAATCATCATCATCCGTCTTCCTTAACACCATTATCCATCCTCCAAAAATCCTCCTACATCCTCCCAGCATCATCCTATATCCTCTGAAGCACCATCGTACATCCTTCCCAGCTTCATCCTAAGTCCTCTCCAGTATCATCCTACCTAGCATTACCTTAAATACTTCCAGCATCATCCTATATCCTTCCATGCATCTTCTCACGTCCTGCCCAGTATCATCCTACATCCTCACCTGCAAAATATTATATTCTCCTCAGCATCATCTTACATCCTCCCAATATCATCCTACATCCACCCCAGCACCATCTACCCCAGTACCACCGTATATCCTGACAACACCATCCTACATCCTCCGTAGCATCAACTTCCATCCTCCGCAGGATCATCCTCCATCTTCCCCATCATGAGTTTACATCCACCCAGCATCATCTAACATCCACGCCTGCATCCTCCTACATCCTCCTCCGTATCATCCTACATCGATGGAGAGGGCCTTTAGCTGTTTTATTGGTGTCAACACATGTTTTTTTTGGATGTTTTCTTGATGTTAACACATTTTTCTTGGATGTTTTATTGATGTGAAAACATATTTTTTGTTTTTGTTGCGATGAGATTAACAGAAATTCTTTGGCTGTTGTTTAGATATATCAAAAAGGGTGTTTAACTCCTGTACGCACATGTTCTTTGGCTTTTTTTTAATAATGTTAACGTAGAAGGGCTCTGGCAGTTTTAATGATGTCAAACCATATATATTTTGGATCCTTTATTGATATCAGAAGAAATGTCCCGTTTTTCGTCAACTCCACCAGTATCCTACGTCCTCCCAGCATCATCCTACGCCCTCAACAGTATAATCCCACATTCTCGCCAGCATCATCTTTCATCCTCCGAAGCATCATCATCCATCTTCCTTTACACCATTATGGATCCTCCAATAATCCTCCTACATCCTCTCAGCATCAGCCTACATACTCCCAAGCATCCCTCGTACATCCTTCCCAGCATCATCCTACATCCTCAGCAACATCATCTTACATCCGCCCTAGCATCATCCTCCATCCTCACTAGCATCATCTTACATTCTCCTCAACATGATCTTTCATCTTCCCAGGAATCATCCTCTGTCTTCCTTTGCACCATTACCTATCCTCCGAAAATCCTCCTACGTCCTCCCAGTATCATCCTACATCATCCCAAGCACCATCGTACATCCTTCCCAACTTCATCTTAAGTCCTCCACAGTGTCATCCTATATCCTCCTTGCATTATCTTACTCCCAGCATCATCCTATATCATTTCATGCATCGTCCCACGTCCTGCCCAGTATCATCCTACTTCCTCACCAGCATCATTCTACAATCTCCCCAACAACATATTACATCATCCCAGCATCATCTCACTTCCTCCCAACATCATCCTACATCCACCTCAGCATCTTCCCACGTCTTCCCTATCACCATCATGTATCCTCACAACACCATCCTTCATCCTCCGTAGCATCAACTTCCATCCTCCGCTGGATCATTCTCCATCTTCCGCAGTATGATCTTACATCAACCCAGCATCATATAACATCCTACCACGTATCATCCAACATCGACAGAGAGGGGTTTTGCCTGTTTTATTGGTGTCAGCACATGTTGTTGGATGTTTTCTTGATGTTAACACATTTTTCTTGGATGCTTTATTGGTGTGAAAACATATGATATGTTTTTGTTGCAATGAGGTTAAGAGAACTTGTTTGGCGGTTGTTTAGATAGCAAAAAGGGTGTTTTAGCTCCTGTACGAACATGTTCTTTGGCTCTTTTAATACTGTCAACCTAGAAGGGTTCTGACAGTTTTAATAATGTCAAACCAATTTTTTTTTTCTTTTACATTCTTTATCGATGTCAGGACAAATGTCCCGTTCTTCGTCAACTCCACCAGTATCCTACGTCCTCCCAGCATCATCCTACGTCCTCAACAGTAACATCCTACATTCTTGCCAGCATCATCTTACATCCGCCCTAGCATCATCCTCCTTCCTCACTACTATCATCTTACATCTTCTCAGCATCATCTTTCATCCTCCCAAGCATCATCCTCCGTCTTCCTTTACACCATTATCCATCCTCCGAGAATCGTCTTACATCCTCCCAGCATCATCCTACATACTCCTATCCCTCTTATGTCCATCCTAGCATCATCCTACATCCTCCGCAGCATCGTCTTACATCCGCCTCAGCATCATCGTCCGTTCTCACTAGCATCATCTTACATTCTCCTCAACATCATCTTTCATCCTCCCAAGCATCATCGTCCATCTTCCTTTACACCATTATCCATCCTCTGAAAATCCTCCTAAATCCTACACCCTTCCTAGCACCATCGTGCATCCTTCACAGCTTCATCCTGTGTCCTCCCTGGTATCATCCTACATCCTCCTAACATTACCTTACATACTCCCAGCATCATCCTATATCCTTCCATGCATTACCTCACGTCCTGCCCAATATCATTCTACTTCCTTAAAAGTATCATTGTACAACCTTCCTAGCAACATATTACATCCTCTCCAGCATCATCTTACATCCCCAACATCATCCTACATCTATCCCAACATCATTCTAAGTCTTTCCTAGCACCATCATATATCCTCAGAACATCATCCTACATCCTCCGTAGCATCAACTTACATCCTCCGCAGGATCATCCTCCATCTTCCCCAGCATGATCTTACATCCACCCAGTATGATCCTACATCGATGGAGAGGGGCTTTGGCTGTTTCTTTGGAATCAACAAATTTTGTTTTTTAAGTTTTCTTGATGTTAACACATTTTTCTTGGATGTTTTATTGATATGAAAACATATGTTCCGTTTCTGTTGCAATGAGGTTAACAGAACTTCTTTGGCGGTTGTTTAGATATCATGTTCTTTTGGCTTTTTAATAATGTCAACCTAGAAGGGCTCTGGTAGTTTTAATGATGTCAAACCAGTATTTTTGGATCATTTATTGATGTCGGAACAAATGTCCTGTTTTTCCTCCAGTCCACCATTATCGTACGTCTTCCCCAGCATCATCCTACTTCCTCAACAGTATCATCCTACATTCTTGCCAGCATCATCTTACATCCGCCTAGCATCATCCTCTGTCCTCACTAGCATCATCTTACATCCTTCTCAGCATTATCTTTCATCTTCTCAAGCATCAACTTACGACTTCCCTATCATCATCATACATCCTCGCAATATCATCCTACATCCACCCTAGCATCAATCTACATCCCTCGTGGGATCATCCTATGTCCTTCCCCATTTCATCGCACGTCCTCTCAGCATCATCCTTCATCCTCTTCAGCTTCACCGTACATCCCCCAGCATCATCCTACATCATCTAAGTATCATCCTACATCCTCTCCAGCATCATCCTTCATCCTCCCAATCATCTTCATACATCCTCGCAGCATCATCCTTCTTCGTTTTCAGGGTCATCTTTCATCCTCGCCAGCATCATCCTACGTCCTCATTAGCATTGTCTTACATCCTTCCCAGTATCTCTTTTCATCCTCCCAGCATCATCGTACGTCTTCCCCAGCACCATTATACATCCTCACAACATTATGTTACATCCTCCGTAGCATCAACTTACATCCTGTCTAGGATTATCTTCCATCCCCCTAAGCATCATCTAACATCTTCCCCAGCATCTTCTTACATCTTCCCAAGTATCGTCCTACATCAATGGAGATTGCCTTTGGCTGTTTTATTGGTGTCAACACAATATTTTTGAATGTTGTATTGATGTCAACACATTTTACTTGGACGATTTGTTGCAATGAGTTTAACAAAACTTCTTTGGCTGTTGTTTTGATGTCAAAAAGGTGTTCTAACTCCTTTACGTAAATGTTCTTTGGCTTTCGTAATGATGTCAACGTTGACGGACTTTGGCAGTTTTAATAGCAAATATTTTCTGTATGTTATATTGATGTAACCACATATTTCCTGTGTTTTATTGATGTGGAAACACGTTCTGTTTTCGTTGCGATGGGGCTAACATATCTTCTTTGGCTGTCGTTTTGACATCACAAAGGGTGATGTAGGTCCTGTACGCATTATTTTCTTTGGTTTTTGTAATAATGTCAACACAGAGTGGCTCTGGTTGTTTTCATGTAAGACCATTTTTTTCGGATCCTTTATTGACATCAGAACAAATGTCCTGTTCTTGGTCCACATCACTATTATCTTACATCCTCCCCAGCATCATCTTACGTCCTCAACAGTATCATCCTACATTCTCGGCAGCATCATCTTACATCCGCCCTAGCATCATCCTCCGTCCTCACTTGCATCATCTTACATCCTTCTTAGCTTGATCCTCCGTCTTCCCTATCATCATCATACATCCTCTCAACATCGTCCTACATCCTCCTTAGCATCAATTTACTTCCCTCGCAGGATCATCCTATGTCATTCTCCATCTCATTCTACGTCTTCTCATTATCATCCTTCGTCCTCATTAGCTTCATTGTTCATCCTCTCAGCATCATCCTATATCCTCTCCAAAATCATCCTTTGGTCTTTCTAGCATCAACATACGTTCTTCTATGGTTCATCCTAATTCCTCGCAGCATCATTCTTCTTCGTTTTGAACATCACCCTTTAACTTGCCAGCATCATCCTACGTCCTCAGTAGGATTATCTTACATCCTTCCCAGCATCTCCTTTCATCCTCCCAGCATCATCGTACGTCTTCCCTAGCACCATTATACATCCTCACAATATTATCTTACATACTCCGTAGCATCAACCTACAACCTTCGTAGTATTTTCTTTCATCCTCTCCAGCATCACCTAACATCCTCCTCAGTATCAACTAACATCTTCCTTAGTATCATCTTACATCTTCCCCAGTATCATCCTACATCAGTGAAGAGGGGCTTTGTCTGTTTTATTGGCGTCAACGCATGTTTTTTTGGATGTTGTATTGATGTCAACACATTTTACTTGGCGTTTGGTTACCATGAGTTTAACAGAACCTCTTTGGCTGTTGGTTTGATATGAAAAAGGGTGTTTAGGCTTCAATATGGAAATGTTCTTTAGCTTTCATAATGATATTAACGTTGACGGGCTTTTGCAATTCATTTTCTGTATGTTATATTGATGTCACTACATGTTTCTTGTGTTTTATTGATGTAGAAACACGTTCTGTTTTCTTTACAGTGAGGCTAACACAACTTTTTTGGCCGTCGTTTTGACATCACAAAGGGTGTTTTGCGTCCTGTACGAATATGTTCTTTGGTTTTTTGTAATAATGTCAACGTAGCATGGCTCTGGCAGTTTTAATGTCAAATAATTTTTCTGGATCCTTTATTGATGTGAGAACAAATGTACTGTGTTTGGTCCACTCCACTATTATCCTACATCCTCCCCAGCATCATCCTACCTTCTCAGCAGCATCACCCTGCATCCTCCATAGCATCATCTTACGCCCTAGCATCATCCTCCGTCCTCACTAACATCATCTTACATTTTCCTCAGCATCATCTTACATCCTAGCCGGTATCTTCCTATTTCTTCACTAACACCATCATACATCCTCCAAACATCATTTTACATCCTCCCTAGTATCAAGTACATCCCCCGCAGGAACACCCTACTTTCTCGTTTCATGCTTCGTCCTCTCAGCATCATCCTACATTATCCCAAGCATCATCCTACATCCTCTTCAGCTTCATCCTACGTCTTCCCCAGCATCATCCTAATGCCTCCCCCTCATCATTTGCATCCTCGCCTGCATCATCGTACGTGTTCACAAGCACCATCATACTCCGCAGGATCATCCTGCATCCCTCCCCGTTTCATCTTACGTCCTCCCAAGCATCATCCTGCGTCCTCCACAGCTTTATCCTACGTCCTACCTATCGTCATCATGCATCCTCACCAGAATCATTTTATAACCTCCCCAGCATCATCTTACACCCTCCCCATCATCATCGTACATCCTCCCCAGCATCATCCTACGTCTTCCACAGCGTCATAATACATCTTCCCTATCTTCATATATCCTTCCTAGCATAAATATACATTCTGTCTAGCATCATTCCTAATTATTCGCCGTTTCCTCCTATCTCCTTCTAGTGTCATTCTTCATCTTCTCCACGATCATCACATATCCCCCATCATCATCCTACATTATCCGCAGCTTCATAGTGCGTCCTTTCCATCCTCACCAGCATCTTTGTACAATGTACCAGCATCATCCTACGTCCTCTCTAGTATCATCATACATCCTTCTCAGCATCCTTCTACATTCTCTCACCATCATTCTACGATCTCCTCGGCATCCTCACCAGCATCATCCTACGTCCTCCCCAGCACCAACTTCCATTCTCACTAACATTATCGTACAACCATCCCAGCATCATCTTACGTCTTCACAAGAATTATTTTACATCTTCTCCAGCATTATCCTCCATCCTGCCCAGCTCTATCCTACATCCTCCTCAACATTATCATACGTCCTTCGCAGCATCTTCCTTCATTCTCCAAGCATAATTCTACGATCTCCCCAGCATCATCGTAAATCCTCCGTAGCATCATCTTACATCCTCTGTAGGGTCATTATACGTCGTCCTCAGCATCATCTTGATCCTCCCAAACGTTATTGTACATTCTCCCCAGCAGCATTTTATGTCCTCTCTAGCATCATCCTACATCCTCCCCGGCATGATCTCATGTCTTCAACAGTATCATCATGCATCCTCCCCAGCATGATCTTACATCCTACCCAGAATAATCTTTCATCCTCCCAGCATCATCTTACAATCCTACCCAGCATCATCTTACGTCCACTCCGCCATCATCCTCCATCCATCCCAGTATCATCCTTCATCCTCCCAGTACCATCATACGTCTTCCCAGCGTCATCTTGTATCCTTCTCAGCATCAACCAACATCCTCATAGCATTATTCTACATATTGCAGTGCATCATCATACATTCTCTTTAACATTATCATACATTCTCCCTAGTATCAACTTAAATCCTTCCCAGCATCATCCTACATTCTTCCCCGTTTTATCCTACGTTCTCCCAGCATCATCTTTTTTCTCTCCAGCATCATCCTACATCCTCCTAACAATCTTACATCCTGCCCAGCGTCATCCTGCGTCGTCCTCAGCATCATCATACATCGTCCCGAGCATCTTCCTACATTGTATGCTGTATCATTTCACATCTTACCTAGCACAATCGTACATCCTCTCCAGCATCATCCTACGTCTTCACCGGCATCGTCATACATCCTCTCTATCATCAACTTATATTCTCATTGCATAATCCTACATCCTCCCATGTTTCGTTCTACGTCCTCCCAGCATCATCCTTTGTCCTCTTCGGCATCATCCCACATCCTCCCGAGCATCATCATAGAACATCCCAGCATCATCCAACTTGCTCCGCAGAATCGTCTTACGTATCTAACAAAATCATCCTACATCCTCCCCAGCATTATCTTTCATTCTCCTCAGCATCATCTCACGTATTCCCTAGGACCATCGTACATCCTCCCAACATCATCCTACATCCTCCGTACATCATTTCCAAGTTCATCCTGCATCCTCCCAGCATCATACTTCATCCCTCTCAGCATCATCATACATCCTTCCAACATCATCTAACATCCTACCCAACATCATCCTACATCTTAAATAGCAGCAATCTACATCCTATCCAGCATCATCTCACACCCGAACCAGCATCATCCTACATCCTCCCAAACATCATCCTACACCTTCCCCAGCTACATCATTCTTACCATCATCCAACATCCTCCCACAATCATCCCGCATATTCCACAGCATCATCATACATCCTCCCTGACATCATCATACATCTTTTCTAGCATCAGCTTATATCCTCCACAGCATCATCCTATATACCTCCCTATTTCATCGTACGCCCTCCCAGCATCATGATTCGTCCTCTCCAGCATCATCTTACATCCTCCCAGCATCATTTTACATCCTCCTAAGCTTCATGCTACGTTTTCCCAGCATGATCGTACATCCGCCCCAGCATCATCCTTCGTCCTCTCCAACATCATATTACATTCCCGAGCATCATCTTTCATCCTCCCCAGCATCATCATACGCATTCCTTAGGACCATCATACATCCTCCCAGCATCATTGTACATCCTCCCAGCATTAGCTTACATCCTCCGCAACTTCATCATCCACCATCCCCGGCACCATACTACATCCTTCTCAGCATCATCTGACTTCATCCCAGCATCATCTAACATCCTCCCCAGCATTTTCTTATATCTTTCCCAGCATTATCCTACATGTTCCCCAGCATCATTCTACATCCTTCCCAGAATCATGCAACGTCCTAACATCATCATACGTACTCCCATCATAATCCTACATCCTCCCCAACATCATTCTTCATCCTCCAAAGCATCATCTTACATCCTGTCGAACATCATCCTACGTCTTCCCCAACATCAACCTCTATCCTCACCAGGGTCATTGTACAACCGTCCCAGCATCAGCCTACGTCCTCACCAGCATCATTCTACATCCTCCCCAGCATTGTCCTCCTCCTCCCTAGCTTCATTCTACATCCTCCCAAACATCATCATACATCCTAGCATCATCTTACATCCTTCCCAGAGTAATCTTACATCCTCCCTATCATTATACAATCCTACCCGGCATTATTCTACATCCTTTCCACCATCATCCTACATCCATCCCAGCATCATCCTACGTCCTCCCAGCATCGTCCTTCGTCCTCTCCAGCATCATCCTACAGCCTCCCAGCATCATCCTATAACATCCCCATCATCCTGCATTCTCCACAATCATCCTACATCTTCACCAGCATCATCCTACACCCTCACCAGCATTTTACATCCCTCTAGCATCCTCCTACGTTCTTTCCAGCATCAAATTATATTCTCCTAGCATTATCTTTCATCCTTCCCAGCATCATCTTACATCCTCCCCACCATCATCCTACGTCTTCCCAACATCATTTTCATCCTCCCCAGAATCATACAACTTCCTCCACATCATCATCATACAACTTCCTCCACATCATCATACATACTCCCTAGCATCATTCTACATCCTTCCCAGCATCATTCGTCATTCTCCACAGCATCATCTTACATCCTCCCAGCATCACCTTGTATCCTTCCCAGCATCACCTTGTATCCTATCCAGCATCATGTCACATCCTAACCGGTATCATCCTACGTCCTCGCTAGCATCATCCTACATCGTCTCTAGCATCTTCCTCCCTCCTCCCTAGTTTCATCCTATATTCTCCCTAACATCATCATACATCCTTCTCAGTATCGTCTTACATCGTCCCAGCATCACTCTATGCTCTCCCTAGCATCATCGTAAATCCTCCGAAGCATTATCTTAATCCTCCCAAGCATCATCGTACATCCTCCCCAGCAGCATTTTACACTCTCCCCAGCATCATCCAACCTCCTACCTAGCATCATCCTACAGCCTTCCCAGCATCATCCTATCTTCACCTGCATCATCTTGCATCCTCCCCATCATCATCTCGCATCCTTCCCAGAGTATTCTTACGTCTTACCCATCACCATCTTACAATCCTTCCCGGCATTATTCATCCTTTCCACTATCATTCTACATCCATCCTACGTCCTAAGTCCTCCCCAGCATCATCTTACATCCTCCCCAGCCATATCTTACATGCTGCCCAGCGTCATCTTACGGCCTCCTCAGCATCATCCTATATTGCCCCCAATATCTTCCTCCATTCTATCCAGTATCATTTCATATTCTACCCAGCACCATCCTACGCCCTCGCCAGCATCATCCTACGTCTTCACCTACTTCATCATACATCCTCTCTATAATCAACTTACATCCTCCCAGCATCATCCTACATCCTTCCACGATTCATCCCATGTCCTCTCAGCATCATCCTTCGTCCTCTCCAATATCATCATAAACCTTTCTCAGCATTATCCCACATGTTCCCACAATCATCCTATATCCTCCATCATCATCCAACATCCCCCCCAGCATCATCGTACGTACCCCTCAGCATCCTCCCACTTTCTCTCCATCATCAAATTACATCCTCCACAGCATTATCTTTCACCCTCCCCATCATTATCCTATGTCTTCCCTAGCACCATCATACCTCCTCCCAACATCATCCTACATCATCCTTGGCATTAACTTACATCCTCCGGAGGTTCATCCTACATCCTCCCACAGCGTCATACTACATCCTTCTCAGCATCATTTTACATCCTCACAGCATCATCTAACAATCTTCCCAGTATTATCTTGCATCCTCCCAGCATCATCCTACATATTTCCCAGCATCATTCTACATCCTCCCCTGAATCATCCAATATCTTCCCTAATCATCATATATACTCCCACAGCATCATCTGCCTCCTATCCAGCATCATCTCATTCACCCCAGCATCATCCTACGTCCTCCCAAGCATCATGCTATATCTTTCCCAGCCACATCCTTCTCAGCGTCATCCAACATCCTCCCATAATCATCCTACGTCTTCCACAGCATTATCATACATCTTCCCTAACATCATCATCCATCCTTCCAAGCATCAACTTACATCCTACACAGCGTCATTCTATATCCTTCCTCGTTTCATTGTACGTCCTCCCAGAATTATCATTCATCCTCTCTAGCAGCATCATACTTCCTCCCAGCATCATTCTACATCCTCCTCTGCTTCATCTTACCTCCTTCCCATGATCTTCATATATCTTCCCCAGCATCATACTCTCTCCTCTCTAGCATCATATTACATTCTCCCCGGCATCATCTTTCATCCTGCCCAGCATCAGCATACATCTTTCTTAGTACCATCATATGTTCTCCCAACATCATCCTACATCATCTCTAGCATTAGCTTACATCCTCCGCAGGTTCATCCTCCATCTTCCCCATCATCATACTAAGTCCTTCTCAGCATTATCTTACTTCCTCCCGGCATCATCTAACACCCTCCCCAGCATTCTCTTACATCTTTCCCAGCATCATCTTCCATATTCCCCAGCATCATTCTACATCTTCCTCAATCATCCAATATCCTCCCTAACATCATCATACATGCTCCCTACCATCATTCTACATCCTTCCCAGCATCATTCTTCATCCACCACAGCATCATATTACATCCTTCCCAGTATCAACCTCCATCCTCACTAGCGACATTGTACAACTGTCCCAGCATCATCTTACGTCCTCACTAGCATCATCGTAGATGCTCTGCAGCAGCATATTACATCCCCTCAGCATCATTATACGTCGTCCCCAGCAATATCTTATGCCTCCCAAGCATCATCATACATCCTCCCAGCAGCATATTACAATCTTCACAGCATCATCTTACCTCTTACCCAGCATCATCCTATATCCTCCCTAGCATCATCCTGTCTTTACCAACATCATCGTCCATCCTCCCCAGCATCATCTTACATCCTTCCCAAAATAATCTTACGTCTTACCCAGCATCATCCTACATCCATCCCAACATCATCCTACATTCTCCCCAGCATCATTCTTCATCCTCCACAGCATCATCTTACATCATCCCAAGCATCATCTTACGTCCTCAGCCTCATCCTACATCCTATCCAGCATCATCTAACATCCTAACCAACACCATCCTACGTCCTCCCTAGTATTATCCTATATCCTCCCAAGCATCATGTTATATCTTTCTTATCAGCATCATCTAAAATCCTCCCACAATCATCCAACGTTTTCCACAGCAGCATCATACATCCTCCCTAACATCATCATAAATCCTTCCTAGCATCAACTTACAATATTCGCAGCATCATCGTAAATCCTTCCCCGTCTCATCCTACGTTCTCCCAGCATCATCTTTCGTCCTCTTCAGTATCATTCTACATCATTCCAGCATCAATCTACATCCTTCCAGCATCATTCTACATCCTTCCAGCATCATTCTACATCTACCCCAGCATAATCACACATCCTGCCCGTCACCATCCTACATCCTTCCCAGCATCATCCTACGTCTTCACAAGCATCATCATACATCCTCCCTGTCATCAGCTTACATCCTCCCACCGTCATCCTTCATCCTTCCATGTTTCATCTTACGTTCTCACGTCATCATCCTCCGTCTTCTTCAGCATCATGTTTCATTCCCCAGCATCACCTTTCATTCTCCAAGCATCATCATACGTCTTCCATAGCACCATCGTACATCCTCCCAACGTCATCCACCTTCCTCCCCAGCATTGGCTTCCAGCCTCCGCAACTTCATCCTCCACCATTCCCAGCATCATAATACATTTGTCTCAGCATCATCTTACATCCTCCCAGCATCATTAAACATCCTCCCCAGCATTCCCTTACATCTTCCTCAGTACCATGCTACATCTTCCCCAGCATTATTCTACATCCTCCACAGTATCATCTCACATCCTGTCCAGTACGATCCTACTTCCTCCCAAGCATTAACCTTCATCCTCACCAGCGTCGTTGTACAACAGTCCAGCAACATATTATGTCCTCACTTGCATCTTCTCCAGCATTGTCTTCCCTCCTCCCAAGCTTTATCCTACAACTTCCCTAATATCATCATATATCCTTCTCAGCATCGTCCTACATCTTCACAGCATCACTCTACGATCTCCCCAGCATCATAAATCCTCCGCAGCATCATCTTAATCCTCCCAGGCATCATCGTACATCCTCCCCAGCAGCATTTTACGGCCTCCCCAGCATCATTCTACCTCCTATCCAGAATCATTCTATATCCTCAGCATCATCGTATGTCTTCACCAGCATATTCTTGCATCCTCCTCACCATCATCATCCATCCCAGCATCATCCTACATCCTCCCAGCATCATCATACATCCTCCTCAGCCTCATCTTACATCCTCCCAGCAAGATCTTACATCCTTCTCAGCATCATCATACATCCTCCTCAGCCTCATCTTACATCCTTCCAGCATGATCTTACATCCTTCTCAACATCATCCAGCATCCTCCCTGAATCGCCCAATATTTTCACCGGCATCATCATACATCCTCCCTATCATCAACTTACATCCTTCGCAGCATCATCCTACATTATCCTTATATCCTTTGTCCTCCCAGTATTGTCCTTCGTCCTCTCCAGCATCATCCTACATCCTTCCGAGCATCATCCTATAACCTCTACGGCGTCATCGTACATGTTCCCCAGAATCATCCTTCGTCTTCACCAGCATTTATCGTACATCCTCCGCAGCATCATCTTACAGCCCCCTACGTTCTTTTCAGCATCTCATTACATCCTCCATCCTCCCAGCAATATCTTTCATCCTCTCCACCATCATCCTACGTCTTTCCTAGCGGCATCATACATCCTCCCAACATCGTCCTATAACCTTCCTAGCATAAATTTACATCCTCTGCAGGTTCATCCTGCCTCCTCCCTAGCATCATACTGCATCTTTCTCAGCATCATCTTACATCCCCCAGCATCATCTAACATCCTCCCCAGCATTCTCTTATATCCTCCCTTGCATTATCCTACATATTCCCCAGAATCTTTCAACATCCTTCCAAGGATCACCCAACATCTTCCCAACATCATCATACATAATCCCTAGCATCATCCTACAGCCTCCACATCCTCAACAGCATCATCATAGATCCTCCCAGCGTCATCTTACATCCTCCACAGCATCATCTTGCATCATATCCAGCATCATCTCACAACCTAACCAGCATCATCCAACGTCCTCCCAGCATCATCCTATATCCTCCCAAGCATCATCCTTCATCTTTTCCAGCTACATCCTTCCCAGCATCTCCCACATCCTCCCACAATCATCCTACGTCTTCCACAGCATCATCATACATCATCCGTAACATCATTATGCATCCTTTTTAAGCATCAACTTACATTCTCCACAGCATCATCCTACATCCTATCCAGCATCATCTCATCCTAACCAGCATCATCCTACGTCCTCTCAGCATCATCCTATACCCTCCCAAGCATGATCCTTCATCTTTCCCTGCTATCTCCTTCTCAGCATTATCCAACATCCTAAGACAATCATCCTACGTCTTCCACAGCATCATCATACATCCTCCGTAATATCATTATACAACCTTTCTAGCATCAACGTACATCCTCCACAGTATCATTAGATATCCCTTACCAGTTTCATCGTACGTACTCCAAGAATCATTCTTCCTCCTCTCCAGCATCATCATACATCCTCCCAACATCATCATACATCCTCCCCAGCATTAGCTTACATCCTCTGCAGGTTCATTCTCCATCCTCCCCCTGTATCATACTACATCCTTCTCAGCATCATCTTACTTCCTCCCAGCATCATCTAACATCCTCCCAACATTCTCTTACATCCTCCCCAGCATCATCTTACATCTTCCCCAGCATCACCTACATCCTCCACTGCATCATCCTACATCCTATCCAGCATCATCTAACATCCTAACCAGCATCATCCTAAGTCTTCCCCAGCATCATCTTGTATTCTTCCAGGCATCAACCTACATCTTACTGAGCTACATCCTTCCCAGCATCATCCAACGTCCTCTCGCAATCATCATACGTCTTCCACAGCATCATCATACATCCTTCGTAAAATCATCATACATCCTTCCTAGCATTAACTTACATCTTCCGCAGCATCATCCTAAAGCCTTCCCCGTTTCATCGTACGTCTTCCGAGCATCATCCTTTGTCTTCTCCAGCATCATCATACTTCCTCCCAGCATCATTTTACATGCCTCTAGCTTCATCCTACGTCTTCACCAACATCATCTTACGTCCTCCCCAGCATCATCTGTCTTCTCCAGCATAATATTACATTCTCCCCAGAATCATCTTTCATCCTCCCTAGCATCATCCTACGTTTTCGCTAACACCGTCATACATCCACCCAAGATCACATCCTCCATCCTCCTCAGCGTCATACTACATCCTTCTCAGCATCATCTTACTTCCTCCCATCGTCATCTAACATCCTCCCCAACATTCTCTTACAGCCTCCTTAGCATCATCTTACATCTTCCTCAGCATTATTCTACATTCTCCCCAGAATCATCCAACATCCGCCCCAACATCATCATACATACTCCCATCATCCTACATCCTCCCAGCATCATTCTTCACCTTCCACAGCATTATCTTACATCCTCCCTAGCATCATCCTACGTCCTCCCCAGCATCAACCTCCATCCTCTCGAGCATCATCATACATACTCACAAGCATAATCCTACATCCTCTCCAGCATTAACCCCATCCTCCCCAGCATCATCTCACATCCTCCCCAACTTCATCATAAATTCTTCTCAGCATCATCCTACATGCCACAAGCATCATTCTACGATCTCCCTAGCATCATTGTAAATCTCGCGCAACATCATCTTACATCCTTCCCAGCATCATCTTGATCCACCCAAGCATCATTCAACATCCTCCCCAGCATCATTTTGTGTCCTCCCCAACATTATCCTACCTCTTACCTAGCATCATCCTACATTCTGCCCAACATAATACCATTTCTTCTCTAGCATCATCATGCGTCCTACCCAGCATCAACTTACATTCTTCCCAGAATAATGTTATATCCTCCCCGGATCGTCTTACGTCTTATCTAACATCATCGTACACCCTCCCCACCATCATCATACATCGAACCCAGTATCAACCTACGTTCTCTCCAGCATCATTATACATCCTTCCAGCCCTCATCTTACAGCCTCCCCAGCATGATCTTACATTCTTCTCAGCATCATCCAGCATCCTTCCAGCATCATCCTACGTCTTCCAGAGCGTTATTATATATCCCTCCTAACATCATCATAAATCCGCCGTAGCATCAACATCCTTCCCAGCATGATCCTACATCCTTTCCCGTTTCATTCTACGGTCTCTCAGCACCATCTTTCGTCCTCTCCAGCATCATCCTACATCTATTCCAGCATAATCTTACATCCTCACCAGTCATCTTACGTCCTCCCAGCATCATTCTACATTATCCTCAGCATCTCCCTACATTCTGTCCAGCATCATTTCACTTTTTACCCATCGCCATCCTACGTTCTCCCCAGTATCATCCTACGTCTTCACCGACATAATCACACATCTTCCCTGTCATCAACTTACAACCACCTCAGCATCATCCTACATCCTTCTACGTTTCATCCTACGTTCTCACAGCATCATCCAACGTTCTCTCCAGCATCATCCTAGGTCCTCCCCAGCATTATCTTTCATCCTCCCCAGCATTGTCCTACGTCTTCCCTAGCACCATCATACATCCTCCCAATATCATTCTACATTGTCCGCAGGTTCATCCTCCATCTTCCCCTGTACTACATACTGCTTACTACATCCTTCTCGGTATTATCTTACTTTGTCCCAGCATCATCTAACATCCTCCCAGTATCATTCTTCTCCCAACATCATCTTACATCCTTATCAGCATCATCCTACATCCTATCCAGCATTGTCACATCCTAACCAGTATCATCCTACGTCCTCCCAGCATCATACATTCTCCCAAGCATCATCTTACATCTTCCTAAGCTACATCCTTCTCAGCATCATATAACATTCTCACACTATCATCTTACGTCTTCCACAGCATCATCATACATCATCCGTAATATCATCGTACATCCTCCCTAATATCGATTTACATCATCCACAGCATCATTCCATATACAGCCTATTCATCCTCCATCCTACCCAGTATCATCATACATCCTCTCCAGTATCATCTTACATCCTCCCAGCATCATCCTATATCCTCCTAAGCATCACGCTACACCTTCCTCAGCTTCATCCTACGCCCTCCCCAGCTCCATCCTATATCCTCCCAAGCATCATCCTACATCTTCCCAAGCTACATCCTTCTCAGCATCATATAACATCCTCCCACAATCATCCTAAGTCTTCCACAGCATCATCATTTATCCTCCCTAACATCATCATACATCCTTCCTAGTATCAACTTACATCATCCACAGCATCATTCTATACCCTCCTCTTTTCATCCTACATCGTCCCCAGCTTCATACTACGTCCCCCCCCCCCCCCCCAAGCATGCAGAGAGAATTTATTTAAGGAAGCTGATGTTAATAGTGGTGGGGATGAGGGACAGATCAGTGAGAGAGTTGACGTGGAGAAGCTGATGTTCGAATTTAAACTTAAGAAAACGTAAATTGGAAATTAGAGATAGAGGAGGAAACAGGTATAAGAGGAATTGGAGATAAAGATGACATTGTAAGTCAGTTACCTGAGTTTATAGAAGGAGCCGAGGACTTTCTTTTATTCAATTTGAGAAACTTGCAACTATCAAAAAATGGGATGAATGTAACTGGACTGTGTGGGTACAGAGTGAATTTAAGGATAAGGATAGAGAGGCGTATGCTTGTCCTAATTTAATAGAATCAGTAGATTATAAGGCTGTTAAGGGAGCAATATTGAAAATTGTGGGATTGGACGCAGAAGCGTAGAGAAGGTTTAGGGATGTCTGTCAAGAAAATTAGCGGACGCGCTCATCTAGAGATGGCTAGAGAATGTGGAATGACATTTGATGGGTGATGTAAGTCTGAAAAAGTAGAGACAGCTAATTCTGTTGGAACAATGCAAAAGAAGTTTACAACATAAAATACATTATGAAATATGCAAGAGTAGAGTGAAAAATGTGACAACACAGCCAGGATGGCTGACCAGTTAGAATCAGCTAACAAATATTGTAAGAAAGAAATAAGAAAACAAAGTGTGATAAGACAGAGTAATAGGCAGAAATATGACAAACATAATAGATATCCACACTATTAAAATGTCTAACAGCCTAGTAAAGATTATATTTTGGAAGTTTCACATAACTATGAGCCACAAAACAATGTAGGAAATATATTCCAAAGACAATCGTAATACAGGTATTCAAGACCTCCCCTTGTTTGTAGGCAAGAGAGACCACCAATGAAATGTTTGGGATGTGGAGTATTTGGTCATGCTAAATATCAGGGTCAAAAATTGTCAAAGATTATAAGATTAACTGTTGCTTGGGAAGAGAAACAGGATGTTAGTGAGGGAAGTAATGAGTATAATGTGAATAAACCAAAATCTGCAATATATGAGCCATACATTAATGAAGGAAAGGTTGGAATTAAAAGTGGTCCTAAGAAGAAAATTTTGATGTTGAGAGAGACAGGAGCAAGTCAGAGTTTGACTCTGAAAGATGTAGTAGAGTGTACAAAGGAGTCTTACTCTGAGGAAAAATAAATGTAATAGTACATTTGTGAGTGGCTGTGTAAAAGTTGGGATATGAGAGAAATTTCCTATGGCTGGAGTACACACGCTATTGGGGAATGATTCACTGACAAATTAGTCCCAGAGCCTATTATGATGTAGAGACTTAGTCATGTGAACCACATGACAGATAAAACTAGAGAATCAGACTGATAGGAATGTACAGTGTAGTGAAACTGTTTACCTAGCTTGTGTTGTGACCAGGTCAATGTTAAAGAGAGGAGAAGTTGAGTATGATTTAGGTGAATTATTTAATGAAGAGGGTGTAACTATAGAGATAATACAGTAGAATTTGATAATGAGAAGAGCACAGTGGAATGGAAAATTGATGTATTTCCAGATTTTGTTGTGGACAAGGAATTGTTGACGAAGTTACAGAAGGGTGATGAGAATTTGAAAGAAGGTTGGAGTGAAGCTGCTAGAAATGAGAGTGAGAGTGATGTGTCAGTTGGGTTTTATGTACAAAATTGTGTGTTAACGAGAAAGTGGAGGCCTACTCATGTTCCAACATCTGATCATTGGGAGGTCAGAAAGCAGAGTGTTGTTCCAAAGAATTATAGGGTTCATGTCATTGTTTTATCTCATAGTTCTTGTTTGTCTGGACATTTTGGAGTTAAGAAGATAGATGATAGAGTATCAACTTATCTTAATTGTGAATTGTGAATTTAATTGTGAATTATGTCAAAGAGCAGGTAAACCCAACCAGACCATACAGCCAACACCATCGCAGTCAATTCCTGTTTTTTGTAAACCTTTTAGCAAAATTTGTATTGATTGTGTAGGTCCTCAACATAAATACGATAAAGAAATTATTGACAATAATATGTGCATCTACCAGATTTCTGAAAGCAATACCATTACGTAGCATACATCCTAAAAATGTTGTAGGAGAGTTAGTGAAATATTTCTCCTAGGCGAGTACGCCTGAAATTATACAGTCAGACCAAGGAAGTAATTTCACTTCAGGAATGTTCAAGAAAATATTTAAGGGGTTACATATACAACATAAGATATCAAGTGTTTATCACCCACAGAGCCAAGAAGTTGTGGAGAGATTCCATCTGACTTTGAAAAATGCTTTCAGAATGTATTGCGAGGAATTGTCAGTAGACTGGAATGAGGGTCTGCCTTTAGCATTGTTTGCCGTTAGAGATTCAGGACATGAGTCTACAGGTCCATTTGAGTTAATGTATGGATATGAAATAAGAGGTCTATAGAGCATGTTGAAAGAAAAGTGGTTAGGGAAGAGATCAGAGTGTTGGTATTATTGCTTCAGACAGGTAATCCTCTGAGAGCAAGGTTTTATGGTCCCTGGGTTATTGAGAAGAGATTGGATGATTTGAACTACATTGTGAATACTCCAGAAAGACGCAAGCCAAGTCATTTGTGTCATATAAAAATGATAAAACCTTATCATGATAGAAATTCTGCAAAGGATGATGTGTTATGTCTGATGATGCAAAGGATGTGGATGGAAGTGAGAAAGTAAAGTTGGAGAGATGTGAAGACAAACTGCTAAAAAAATTCAGATGTGTTAGATGATTTGAAACTAAGCTTGATCATTTAGAAACTGAGAGAAGAGATGAGATCATACAAATAATGAATAAGCTTAGTTGTTTGTTTTCTGATGTTCCTAGGAGAACTGATTTATTACAGCATGACAAAATTGACGATGCAAGACCTATCAAGCAGCACCCATGTAGAGTGAATCCTAAAATGAGAGATAATGAGAGTATATGCCTGACAATGGTCTAATTGAAAAAATAAATGATAGTCGTTGGAGTTCATCTTGTGTGTTAATAACTAAACCTGATGGTATTTCCAATAGATTTTATATTGATTGGAGAAAGATGAATATCACTAAAGCTGACTCGTATCCTATTCCAAGAGTGGATGTTTGTATTAATCAGATAGATGCTAATTTTGTAACTAAGTTAGAATTATTGAAAGGGTATTGGGATGTGCCTCTGACTGAAAGAGCAAAAGAAGTTTTTGCATTTGTTACTATGGATGGTTTGTATCAGTTTAAAGTGTTGCCCCTTGGTGTGAAAAACAGTTGTAGCACTTTCCAAAGATTAGTAAATCAAGTATTGTGTGATGTTAAGGATTGTTCTGTATATATAGATGATATGGTGTTATATTTAAAGACTTGGGAAGAACATTTGTAAAGAATGAATTAGCTAGAGCACCTGCAGAATATCTAGATTATGTTGTTGGTCAGGGATGTGTCAAACCAATCAATGCTAAAGTGGAATGTTACAGTAATCTCCCCTATTTACCAATAAATGTTTTATTCATTATATCTTATTCAGTTTTCTTTCAGGAATGATATGTCCAGTGTACATTATACTGTTTTGAAGGTCTTGTCATTGAATTAATACAAGAGATTTTGTTTATTAGAGTGTACACAAATTAAGAGTATATATTTTCAATATCATTACAAATTATAGAAGGACAAAACGTATGTAAGACGCAAGAGAAAGTGATATGAAGAATTTGTATAGAAACTGGAAGAAGGCCAAGGTCAAGTCTCTCTCACAGAATGGCCATAGAGGTAGGATGTGATATAAAGCTGTTGGTAAATGTATAATGTAATCTGTACACATCTCAGTCATTTCAAACCCTTATGTCATATAATTGAGGCCAGTAAATTTGCCTGAGATGTTAAGTACAGAATATATATATATATATATATATATATATATATATATATATATATATATATATATATATATATATATATATATATATAGAGAGAGAGAGAGAGAGAGAGAGAGAGAGAGAGAGAGATCTATGTATCAAGTATAATTTGTATTATGTTACGAGAGAGCCATGTTTATTTTTGCTATCATGAATATGTTTTTATAAATTTTTATCTGTGTTTGGTATTTGCCCAACGTAACAAGAATCAAAAGTAGGTAAATAACTACAGCTGTCAGCTGTCACATGTTAGCCAGATGTTATCTAGTTCAGATCTCTCTGTTCTCACAAGCTAATATTACAGAGTTCTATTTTAATGGGCCGATGGGCTAATAATACACCATATAATGTGAATGGTGGAGGCAGTACGTGACAATCCTCCCTAGCATTTACTTACAACCTCCGTAGGTTTATCCTGCATCCTCCCGAGCACCATACTACATCCACCCCAGCATGATCCTACGTCCTCTCCAGCATCATCCTACGTCCTCCCCATCATCATCGCACATCCTATCCAGCATCATCTCATATCCTCCTCAGCATCATCGTACGTCTTCCACAGCATCATCATACATCCTCACAACATCATCATATATCCTTTCTAGCATCACTTACATCTGTTTTATCCATCCTACATTCTTCCCCTCTTTTAATCCTACTACTACCCAGCATATCCTTTCCTCTCTAGATTTATCCTAACATCCTCACCCAAGCATCATCTTAATCTTTCACATCACTTAATCCTCCCAGATTATCCTAGATCCTATCAGCATCATAAATCCACCACCAGCATATCTCACCTCCATCAGCATCATCGTACTACTCACCCAGCATCACTTACATCCTCCCATCATTATACTCCATCTCCCACATCATACAGCCTAACATTCATCCCACAGCATCATCCTAAATCTTTCACATCATCTATGGATCCCCCAGCATCAATTCCCACATCATCATGTCTTCCAGCATCATCTACACCCACCCAGCATCATCTCAATTCTCTCACATCATCTGTATCCTCCCCCATGCATATATACCTTCCCAAATATCCTCTCCTCCCAAGCATCATCCTGCATCCTCCTCAGCATCATCCTACTTCCTCCCTCCATCATTCTACATCCTCCCAGCATCATCTTATATCCGCCACAGCATCATCCTACGTCCTTCCGATCATCATCCCACACCCTCTACAGCATCATCTACCTCCTAACCAGCATCATCCTACATCCTCCCAAGAATCATCCTACATCTTCACCGACATAATCACACATCTTCCCTGTCATCAACTTACAACCACCTCAGCATCATCCTACATCCTTCTACGTTTCATCCTACGTTCTCACAGCATCATCCAACGTTCTCTCCAGCATCATCTTAGGTCCTCCCCAGCATTATCTTTCATCCTCCCCAGCATTGTCCTACGTCTTCCCTAGCACCATCATACATCCTCCCAATATCATTCTACATTGTCCGCAGGTTCATCCTCCATCTTCCCCTGTACTACATACTGCTTACTACATCCTTCTCGGTATTATCTTACTTTGTCCCAGCATCATCTAACATCCTCCCAACATCATCTTACATCCTTATCAGCATCATCCTACATCCTATCCAGCATTGTCACATCCTAACCAGTATCATCCTACGTCCTCCCAGCATCATACATTCTCCCAAGCATCATCCTACATCTTCCTAAGCTACATCCTTCTCAGCATCATATAACATTCTCACACTATCATCTTACGTCTTCCACAGCATCATCATACATCCTCCGTAATATCATCGTACATCCTCCCTAATATCGATTTACATCCTCCACAGCATCATTCCATACTGCCTATTCATCCTCCATCCTACCCAGTATCATCATACATCCTCCCCAGTATCATCTTACATCCTCCCAGCATCATCCTATATCCTCCCAAGCATCACTCTACACCTTCCTCAGCTTCATCCTACGCCCTCCCCAGCTTCATCCTATATCCTCCCAAGCATCATCCTACATCTTCCCAAGCTACATCCTTCTCAGCATCATGTAACATCCTCCCACAATCATCCTAAGTCTTCCACAGCATCATCATTTATCCTCCCTAACATCATCATACATCCTTCCTAGTATCAACTTACATCCTCCACAGCATCATTCTATACCCTCCTCTTGTCATCCTACATCCTCCCCAGCTTCATACTACGTCCCCCCCCCCCCCAGCATGCAGAGAGAATTTATTGAAGGAAGCTGATGGTAATAGTGGTGGGATGAGGGACAGATCAGTGAGAGAGTTGACGTGGAGAAGTTGATATTCGAATTTGAACTTAAGAAAACGTAAATTGGAAATTAGAGATAGAGGAGGAAACAGGTATAAGAGGAATTGGAGATAAAGATGACATTGTAAGTCAGTTACCTGAGTTTATAGAAGGAGCCGAGGACTTTCTTTTATTCAATTTGAGAAACTTGCAACTATCAAAAAATGGGATGAAAGTAACTGGACTGTGTTGGTACAGAGTGAATTTAAGGATAAGGATAGAGAGGCATATGCTTGTCCTAATTTAATAGAATCAGTAGATTATAAGCCTGTTAAGGGAGCAATATTAAACATTGTGGAATTGGACGCAGAAGCGTAGAGAAGGTTCAGGGATGTCTGTCAAGAAAATTAGCGGACGCGCTCATCTAGAGATGGCTAGAGAATGTGGAATGACATTTGATGGGTGATGTAAGTCTGAAAAAGTAGAGACAGCTAATTCTGTTGGAACAATGCAAAGGAAGTTTACAACATAAAATACATTATGAAATATGCAAGAGTAGAGTGAAAAATGTGACAACACAGCCAGGATGACTGACCAGTTAGAATCAGCTAACAAATATTGTAAGAAAGAAATAAGAAAACAAAGTGTGATAAGACAGAGTAATAGGCAGAAATATGACAAACATAATAGATATCCACACTATTAAAATGTCTAACAGCCTAGTAAAGATTATATTTTGGAAGTTTCACATAACTATGAGCCACAAAACAATGTAGGAAATATATTCCAAAGACAATCGTAATACAGGTATTCAAGACCTCCCCTTGTTTGTAGGCAAGAGAGACCACCAATGAAATGTTTGGGATGTGGAGTATTTGGTCATGCTAAATATCAGGGTTAAAAATTGTAAGATTAACTGTTGCTTGGGAAGAGAAACAGGATGTTAGTGAGGGAAGTAATGAGTATAATGTGAATAAACCAAAATCTGCAATATATGAGCCATACATTAATGAAGGAAAGGTTGGAATTAAAAGTGGTCCTAAGAAGAAAATTTTGATGTTGAGAGAGACAGGAGCAAGTCAGAGTTTGACTCTGAAAGATGTAGTAGAGTGTACAAAGGAGTCTTACTCTGAGGAAAAATAAATGTAATAGTACATTTGTGAGTGGCTGTGTAAAAGTTGGGATATGAGAGAAATTTCCTGTGGCTGGAGTACACACGCTATTGGGGAATGATTCACTGACAAATTAGTCCCAGAGCCTATTATGATGTAGAGACTTAGTCATGTGAACCACATGACAGATAAAACTAGAGAATCAGACTGATAGGAATGTACAGTGTAGTGAAACTGTTTACCTAGCTTGTGTTGTGACCAGGTCAATGTTAAAGAGAGGAGAAGTTGAGTATGATTTAGGTGAATTATTTAATGAAGAGGGTGTAACTATAGAGATAATACAGTAGAATTTGATAATGAGAAGAGCACAGTGGAATTGAAAATTGATGTATTTCCAGATTTTGTTGTGGACAAGGAATTGTTGACGAAGTTACAGAAGGGTGATGAGAATTTGAAAGAAGGTTGGAGTGAAGCTGCTAGAAATGAGAGTGAGAGTGATGTGTCAGTTGGGTTTTATGTACAAAATTGTGTGTTAATGAGAAAGTGGAGGCCTACTCATGTTCCAACATCTGATCATTGGGAGGTCAGAAAGCAGAGTGTTGTTCCAAAGAATTATAGGGTTCATGTCATTGTTTTATCTCATAGTTCTTGTTTGTCTGGACATTTTGGAGTTAAGAAGATAGATGATAGAGTATCAACTTATCTTAATTGTGAATTGTGAATTTAATTGTGAATTATGTCAAAGAGCAGGTAAACCCAACCAGACCATACAGCCAACACCATCGCAGTCAATTCCTGTTTTTTGTAAACCTTTTAGCAAAATTTGTATTGATTGTGTAGGTCCTCAACCTAAAATACGATAAAGAAATTATTGACAATAATATGTGCATCTACCAGATTTCTGAAAGCAATACCATTACGTAGCATACATCCTAAAAATTTTGTAGGAGAGTTAGTGAAATATTTCTCCTAGGCGAGTATGCCTGAAATTATACAGTCAGACCAAGGAAGTAATTTCACTTCAGGAATGTTCAAGAAAATATTTAAGGGGTTACATATACAACATAAGATATCAAGTGTTTATCACCCACAGAGCCAAGAAGTTGTGGAGAGATTCCATCTGACTTTGAAAAATGCTTTCAGAATGTATTGCGAGGAATTGTCATTAGACTGGAATGAGGGTCTGCCTTTAGCATTGTTTGCCGTTAAGAGATTCAGGACATGAGTCTACAGGTCCATTTGAGTTAATGTATGGATATGAAATAAGAGGTCTATAGAGCATGTTGAAAGAAAAGTGGTTAGGGAAGAGATCAGAGTGTTAGTATTATTGCTTCAGACAGGTAATCCTCTGAGAGCAAGGTTTTATGGTCCCTGGGTTATTGAGAAGAGATTGTATGATTTGAACTACATTGTGAATACTCCAGAAAGACGCAAGCCAAGTCATTTGTGTCATATAAAAATGATAAAACCTTATCATGATAGAAATTCTGCAAAGGATGATGTGTTATGTCTGATGATGCAAAGGATGTGGATGGAAGTGAGAAAGTAAAGTTGGAGAGATGTGAAGACAAACTGCTAAAAAAATTCAGATGTGTTAGATGATTTGAAACTAAGCTTGATCATTTAGAAACTGAGAGAAGAGATGAGATCATACAAATAATGAATAAGCTTAGTTGTTTGTTTTCTGATGTTCCTAGGAGAACTGATTTATTACAGCATGACAAAATTGACGATGCAAGACCTATCAAGCAGCACCCATGTAGAGTGAATCCTAAAATGAGAGATAATGAGAGTATATGCCTGACAATGGTCTAATTGAAAAAATAAATGATAGTCGTTGGAGTTCATCTTGTGTGTTAATAACTAAACCTGATGGTATTTCCAATAGATTTTATATTGATTGGAGAAAGATGAATATCACTAAAGCTGACTCGTATCCTATTCCAAGAGTGGATGTTTGTATTAATCAGATAGATGCTAATTTTGTAACTAAGTTAGAATTATTGAAAGGGTATTGGGATGTACCTCTGACTGAAAGAGCAAAAGAAGTTTTTGCATTTGTTACTATGGATGGTTTGTATCAGTTTAAAGTGTTGCCCCTTGGTGTGAAAAACAGTTGTAGCACTTTCCAAAGATTAGTAAATCAAGTATTGTGTGATGTTAAGGATTGTTCTGTATATATAGATGATATGGTGTTATATTTAAAGACTTGGGAAGAACATTTGTAAAGAATGAATTAGCTAGAGCAACTGCAGAATATCTAGATTATGTTGTTGGTCAGGGATGTGTCAAACCAATCAATGCTAAAGTGGAATGTTACAGTAATCTCCCCTATTTACCAATAAATGTTTTATTCATTATATCTTATTCAGTTTTCTTTCAGGAATGATATGTCCAGTGTACATTATACTGTTGTGAAGGTCTTGTTATTGAATTAATACAAGAGATTTTGTTTATTAGAGTGTACACAAATTAAGAGTATATATTTTCAATATCATTACAAATTATAGAAGGACAAAACGTATGTAAGACGCAAGAGAAAGTGATATGAAGAATTTGTATAGAAACTGGAAGAAGGCCAAGGTCAAGTCTCTCTCACAGAATGGCCATAGAGGTAGGATGTGATATAAAGCTGTTGGTAAATGTATAATGTAATCTGTACACATCTCAGTCATTTCAAACCCTTATGTCATATAATTGAGGCCAGTAAATTTGCCTGAGATGTTAAGTACAGAAATATATATATATATATATATATATATATATATATATATATATATATATATATATATATATATATATATATATATATATATATATGTGGATGTAACCAAGATGTGAAAAAGGGAGAGATAGGTAGTATGTTTGAGGAAAGGAACCTGGATGTTTTGGCTCTGAGTGAAACGAAGCTCAAGGGTAAAGGGGAAGAGTGGTTTGGGAATGTCTGGGGAGTAAAGTCAGGGGTTAGTGAGAGGACAAGAGCAAGGGAAGGAGTAGCAATACTCCTGAAACAGGAGTTGTGGGAGTATGTGATAGAGTGTAAGAAAGTAAATTCTCGATTAATATGGGTAAAACTGAAAGTTGATGGAGAGAGGTGGGTGATTATTGGTGCATATGCACCTGGGCATGAGAAGAAAGATCAAGAGAGGCAAGTGTTTTGGGAGCAGCTGAATGAGTGTGTTAGTGGTTTTGATGCACGAGACCGGGTTATAGTGATGGGTGATTTGAATGCAAAGGTGAGTAATGTGGCAGTTGAGGAAATAATTGTTATACATGGGGTGTTCAGTGTTGTAAATGGAAATGGTGAAGAGCTTGTAGATTTATGTGCTGAAAAAGGACTGATGATTGGGAATACCTGGTTTAAAAAGCGAGATATACATAAGTATACTTATGTAAGTAGGAGAGATGGCCAGAGAGCGTTATTGGATTACGTGTTAATTGACAGGCGTGCGAAAGAGAGACTTTTGGATGTTAATGTGCTGAGAGGTGCAACTGGAGGGATGTCTGATCATTATCTTGTGGAGGCTAAGGTGAAGATTCGTATGGGTTTTCAGAAAAGAAGAGTGAATGTTGGGGTGAAGAGGGTGGTGAGAGTAAGTGAGCTTGAGAAGGAGACCTGTGTGAGGAAGTACCAGGAGAGACTGAGTACAGAATGGAAAAAGGTGAGAACAATGGAAGCAAGGGGAGTGGGGGAGGAATGGGATGTATTTAGGGAATCAGTGATGGATTGCGCAAAAGATGCTTGTGGCATGAGAAGAGTGGGAGGTGGGTTGATTAGAAAGGGTAGTGAGTGGTGGGATGAAGAAGTAAGAGTATTAGTGAAAGAGAAGAGAGAGGCATTTGGACGATTTTTGCAGGGAAAAAATGCAATTGAGTAGGAGATGTATAAAAGAAAGAGACAGGAGGTCAAGAGAAAGGTGCAAGAGGTGAAAAAAAGGGCAAATGAGAGTTGGGGTGAGAGAGTATCATTAAATTTTAGGGAGAATAAAAAGATGTTCTGGAAGGAGGTAAATAAAGTGCGTAAGACAAGGGAGCAAATGGGAACTTCAGTGAAGGGCGCAAATGGGGAGGTGATAACAAGTAGTGGTGATGTGAGAAGGAGATGGAGTGAGTATTTTGAAGGTTTGTTGAATGTGTTTGATGATAGAGTGGCAGATATAGGGTGTTTTGGTCGAGGTGGTGTGCAAAGTGAGAGGGTTAGGGAAAATGATTTGGTAAACAGAGAAGAGGTAGTGAAAGCTTTGCGGAAGATGAAAGCCGGCAAGGCAGCAGGTTTGGATGGTATTGCAGTGGAATTTATTAAAAAAGGGGGTGACTGTATTGTTGACTGGTTGGTAAGGTTATTTAATGTATGTATGACTCATGGTGAGGTGCCTGAGGATTGGCGGAATGCGTGCATAGTGCCATTGTACAAAGGCAAAGGGGATAAGAGTGAGTGCTCAAATTACAGAGGTATAAGTATGTCGAGTATTCCTGGTAAATTATATGGGAGGGTATTGATTGAGAGTGTGAAGGCATGTACAGAGCATCAGATTGGGGAAGAGCAGTGTGGTTTCAGAAGTGGTAGAGGATGTGTGGATCAGGTGTTTGCTTTGAAGAATGTATGTGAGAAATACTTAGAAAAGCAAATGGATTTGTATGTAGCATTTATGGATCTGGAGAAGGCATATGATAGAGTTGATAGAGATGCTCTGTGGAAGGTATTAAGAATATATGGTGTGGGAGGAAAGTTGTTAGAAGCAGTGAAAAGTTTTTATCGAGGATGTAAGGCATGTGTACGTGTAGGAAGAGAGGAAAGTGATTGGTTCTCAGTGAATGTAGGTTTGCGGCAGGGGTGTGTGATGTCTCCATGGTTGTTTAATTTGTTTATGGATGGGGTTGTTAGGGAGGTAAATGCAAGAGTTTTGGAAAGAGGGGCAAGTATGAAGTCTGTTGGGGATGAGAGAGCTTGGGAAGTGAGTCAGTTGTTGTTCGCTGATGATACAGCGCTGGTGGCTGATTCATGTGAGAAACTGCAGAAGCTGGTGACTGAGTTTGGTAAAGTGTGTGGAAGAAGAAAGTTAAGAGTAAATGTGAATAAGAGCAAGGTTATTAGGTACAGTAGGGTTGAGGGTCAAGTCAATTGGGAGGTGAGTTTGAATGGAGAAAAACTGGAGGAAGTGAAGTGTTTTAGATATCTGGGAGTGGATCTGGCAGCGGATGGAACCATGGAAGCGGAAGTGGATCATAGGGTGGGGGAGGGGGCGAAAGTTCTGGGAGCCTTGAAGAATGTGTGGAAGTCGAGAACATTATCTCGGAAAGCAAAAATGGGTATGTTTGAAGGAATAGTGGTTCCAACAATGTTGTATGGTTGCGAGGCGTGGGCTATGGATAGAGTTGTGCGCAGGAGGATGGATGTGCTGGAAATGAGATGTTTGAGGACAATGTGTGGTGTGAGGTGGTTGGATCGAGTGAGTAACGTAAGGGTAAGAGAGATGTGTGGAAATAAAAAGAGCGTGGTCGAGAGAGCAGAAGAGGGTGTTTTGAAGTGGTTTTGGCACATGGAGAGGATGAGTGAGGAAAGATTGACCAAGAGGATATATGTGTCGGAGGTAGAGGGAGCAAGGAGAAGAGGGAGACCAAATTGGAGGTGGAAAGATGGAGTGAAAAAGATTTTGTGTGATCGGGGCCTGAACATGCAGGAGGGTGAAAGGAGGGCAAGGAATAGAGTGAATTGGAGCGATGTAGTATACCGGGGTTGACGTGCTGTCAGTGGATTGAATCAAGGCATGTGAAGCGTCTGGGGTAAACCATGGAAAGCTGTGTAGGTATGTATATTTGCGTGTGTGGACGTATGTATATACATGTGTATGGGGGGGGGGGGTTGGGCCATTTCTTTCGTCTGTTTCCTTGCGCTACCTCGCAAACGCGGGAGACAGCGACAAAGTATAAAATATATATATATATATATATATATATATATATATATATATATATATATATATATATATATATATATATATATGGGGTGAGAGAGTATCATTAAATTTTAGGGAGAATAAAAAGATGTTCTGGAAGGAGGTAGATAAAGTGCGTAAGACAAGGGAGCAAATGGGAACTTCAGTGAAGGGCGCAAATGGGGAGGTGATAACAAGTAGTGGTGATGTGAGAAGGAGATGGAGTGAGTATTTTGAAGGTTTGTTGAATGTGTTTGATGATAGAGTGGCAGATATAGGGTGTTTTTGGTCGAGGTGGTGTGCAAAGTGAGAGGGTTAGGGAAAATGATTTTGTAAACAGAGAAGAGGTAGTGAAAGCTTTGCGGAAGATGAAAGCCGGCAAGGCAGCAGGTTTGGATGGTATTGCAGTGGAATTTATTAAAAAAGGGGGTGACTGTATTGTTGACTGGTTGGTAAGGTTATTTAATGTATGTATGACTCATGGTGAGGTGCCTGAGGATTGGCGGAATGCGTGCATAGTGCCATTGTACAAAGGCAAAGGGGATAAGAGTGAGTGCTCAAATTACAGAGGTATAAGTATGTCGAGTATTCCTGGTAAATTATATGGGAGGGTATTGATTGAGAGTGTGAAGGCATGTACAGAGCATCAGATTGGGGAAGAGCAGTGTGGTTTCAGAAGTGGTAGAGGATGTGTGGATCAGGTGTTTGCTTTGAAGAATGTATGTGAGAAATACTTAGAAAAGCAAATGGATTTGTATGTAGCATTTATGGATCTGGAGAAGGCATATGATAGAGTTGATAGAGATGCTCTGTGGAAGGTATTAAGAATATATGGTGTGGGAGGAAAGTTGTTAGAAGCAGTGAAAAGTTTTTATCGAGGATGTAAGGCATGTGTACGTGTAGGAAGAGAGGAAAGTGATTGGTTCTCAGTGAATGTAGGTTTGCGGCAGGGGTGTGTGATGTCTCCATGGTTGTTTAATTTGTTTATGGATGGGGTTGTTAGGGAGGTAAATGCAAGAGTTTTGGAAAGAGGGGCAAGTATGAAGTCTGTTGGGGATGAGAGAGCTTGGGAAGTGAGTCAGTTGTTGTTCGCTGATGATACAGCGCTGGTGGCTGATTCATGTGAGAAACTGCAGAAGCTGGTGACTGAGTTTGGTAAAGTGTGTGGAAGAAGAAAGTTAAGAGTAAATGTGAATAAGAGCAAGGTTATTAGGTACAGTAGGGTTGAGGGTCAAGTCAATTGGGAGGTGAGTTTGAATGGAGAAAAACTGGAGGAAGTGAAGTGTTTTAGATATCTGGGAGTGGATCTGGCAGCGGATGGAACCATGGAAGCGGAAGTGGATCATAGGGTGGGGGAGGGGGCGAAAATTCTGGGAGCCTTGAAGAATGTGTGGAAGTCGAGAACATTATCTCGGAAAGCAAAAATGGGTATGTTTGAAGGAATACTGGTTCCAACAATGTTGTATGGTTGCGAGGCGTGGGCTATGGATAGAGTTGTGCGCAGGAAGATGGATGTGCTGGAAATGAGATGTTTGAGGACAATGTGTGGTGTGAGGTGGTTTGATCGAGTGAGTAACGTAAGGGTAAGAGAGATGTGTGGAAATAAAAAGAGCGTGGTCGAGAGAGCAGAAGAGGGTGTTTTGAAGTGGTTTGGGCACATGGAGAGAATGAGTGAGGAAAGATTGACCAAGAGGATATATGTGTCGGAGGTGGAGGGAACGAGGAGAAGAGGGAGACCAAATTGGAGGTGGAAAGATGGAGTGAAAAAGATTTTGTGTGATCGGGGCCTGAACATGCAGGAGGGTGAAAGGAGGGCAAGGAATAGAGTGAATTGGAGCGATGTGGTATACCGGGGTTGACGTGCTGTCAGTGGATTGAATCAAGGCATGTGAAGCGTCTGGGGTAAACCATGGAAAGCTGTGTAGGTATGTATATTTGCGTGTGTGGACGTATGTATATACATGTGTATGGGGGTGGGTTGGGCCATTTCTTTCGTCTGTTTCCTTGCGCTACCTTGCAAACGCGGGAGACAGCGACAAAGTATTATAAGATATAAATATATATATATATATATATATATATATATATATATATATATATATATATATATATATATATATATAGAGAGAGAGAGAGAGAGAGAGAGAGAGAGAGAGAGATCTATGTATCAAGTATAATTTGTATTATGTTACGAGAGAGCCATGTTTATTTTTGCTATCATGAATATGTTTTTATAAATTTTTATCTGTGTTTGGTATTTGGCCAACGTAACAAGAATCAAAAGTAGGTAAATAACTACAGCTGTCAGCTCTCACATGTTAGCCAGATGTTATCTAGTTCAGATCTCTCTGTTCTCACAAGCTAATATTACAGAGTTCTCTTTTAATGGGCCGATGGGCTAATAATACACCATATAATGTGAATGGTGGAGGCAGTACGTAACAATCCTCCCTAGCATTTACTTACAACCTCCGTAGGTTTATCCTGCATCCTCCCGAGCACCATACTACATCCACCCCAGCATGATCCTACGTCCTCTCCAGCATCATCCTACGTCCTCCCCATCATCATCCCACATCCTATCCAGCATCATCTCATATCCTCCTCAGCATCATCGTACGTCTTCCACAGCATCATCATACATCCTCCCTAACATCATCATATATCCTCCTAGCATCATCTTACATCTTATATCATCCTACATTCTTCCCCTTTTTATCCTACGTACTCCCAGCATTATCCTTTGTCCTCTCCAGAATCATCCTGAATCCTCACAGCATCATCATATATCCTTTCTAGCATCACCTTACATCCTCCTCAGTATTATCCTACGTCCTATCTAGCATCATCCTCCATCCTCACCAGCATATTCACCCGCCACAGCCTCATCCTACTACCACACCAGCATCACTCTACATCCTCTCTAGCATTATACTCCATTTTCCCCACCATCATCCTACATCTCCCAAGCGTCATCTTACATCTTTCACATCATCTTGGATCCTCCCAGCATCATCCTATGATCTCAGCATCATAAATCAACCCCAGCATCATCTCAATCCTCCTCAGCATCATCGTATATCTCGCCCAGCATCATTTTACATTCTCACCATCATTATCCTCCATCCTCCCTAGCATCATCCTACAGCCTCAAGAATCATCTTACATCCCTCTCAGCATCATCCTAAATCTTTCCAGCATCATCCAATGGACTCCCCAGTGTCATCAAAAATTAGCCCCAGCATCATCATAGTCTTCCCCAGCATCATCCTACATCCTCCCAGCATCATCCAATGTCTTCTCCAATATCATTGCGTATCCTCTCCATCATATCATATCCTTCCCAGAATAATCCTTCCTCCCAAGCATCATCCTGCATCCTCCTCAGCATCATCCTACTTCCTCCCTCCATCATTCTACATCCTCCCAGCATCATCTTATATCCACCACAGCATCATCCTACGTCCTTCCGATCATCATCCCACACCCTCTACAGCATCATCTACCTCCTAACCAGCATCATCCTACATCCTCCCAAGAATCATCCTACGTCCTCTCCAGCATTATCAGGCATCCTGCGCAATATCATCTTATCCCAGGATAATCCTACACCAATCCCAGCATCATCCTAAATCATAGCTAGCATCATCATACGTTCTCAGCAACAGCATCTTTCATCCTTCCAGCATCATATCCTACTCATCCCAGCATCGTCCTTACATCCTCACCAGATCATCTCCAGCATCCTCCCACATCAACTTCTACATCCTCCCTAGAATCATCGTGAATGCCCACTCAGTATCATCCTACCTCCCCCAGTATCATTACATCCTCCCAAGCACATCAATCCTAACATCCATCTCAGCATCATCCAATTCTCCCACCATGAACCTACGTGTTCCACAGCATCATCATTAATCCCCCCCCCCCACTCCCAAACATCATACATCCTCCCTAACATCAACTACTATCCTTCACAGCATCTCCCATATCCTTTCCCGTTTCATCTTACGATCTCCCAGCATCATCCTACTATCCTCACAGCATCATCTAACTTCACTACCAGATCACCCACTCATCCTCACCCAGCATCATCTTACACCCGCCCCAGCCCCATTGTAACGTCCACACCAGCATCATTCTGTATCCTCTCCATCATTGTCCTCCATCCTCCCAGCATCATCCTACATCCCTTAAGCATCTTCTTACATCCTTCTCAGCATCATCCTACATACTCCCAGCATCGTCTTCATCTTCCCAAACATCATCGTATATCTTCCCTGGCATCATTTTACATCCTATCCAGCATTATCCTCCTACATCCCCAGCATCATCTTACATACTTCTCAGCATCATCCTACATCCTTTTCATCATTATCCTCCATCCTCATCAGTATCATCTTACATCCCACAAACATAATCTTACATCCTTCTCATCATCATCCTACATTCACCAGCATCTTCCTATGTCCTACCAGCATCATCTTACGTACTCCCTAGCATCATCCAATGTCTTCTCCAGCATCATCGTGCATCCTCCCCAGCATGGTATTGCATCTTTCACTTAACGATTTTACATACTCCTCAGCATAATCCTACATCCTCCAAGCATCATCTTACATCAGCCCCAGCATCATCCTACGTTCTTCCATTCATCATCCTACATCCTCTTCAACATTCTTCTACATCCTCCACAGCATCATTAACCAATCCCAGCATCATCCTAAATCATAGCTAGCATCATCATACGTTCTCAGCAACAGCATCTTTCATCCTTCCAGCATCATATCCTACATCTTCTATAACATCATCATACATCCTCACATCATCCTACATCTTCTGTAGCATCAACTTAGATCCTCCGCAAGATCATCCTCCATCTTACCCAGCATCATACTACATCCATTTCAGCATCATCTTACATCCTTCTATAATCATCCAAAATCCTCCCCAGCATCGTCTTACATCCTCACCAGCATCATCCAGCATCCTCCCCAGCAACATTCTACATCCTCCCTAGAATCATCGTGAATGCTCCTCAGTATCATCCTTATCCCATCCCCCAGTATCATTTTACATCCTCCCCAGCATCATCTAACATCCATCTCAGCATCATCCAATTTCCTCCCACCATGAACCTACGTGTTCCACAGCATCATCATTAATCCCCCCCCACCCCCATCATCATCATACATCCTCCCTAACATCAACTTACATCCTTCACAGCATCATCCCATATCCTTTCCCGTTTCATCTTACGTTCTCCCAGCATCATCCTACTACCTTCACAGCTTCATTCTACGCACTACCCAGAATCACCCTCCATCCTCACCAGCATCATCTTACACCCGCCCCAGCCCCATTGTACGTCCACACCAGCATCATTCTGTATCCTCTCCATCATTGTCCTCCATCCTCCCCAGCATCATCCTACATCCCTTAAGCATCTTCTTACATCCTTCTCAGCATCATCCTACATACTCCCAGCATCGTCTTCATCTTCCCAAACATCATCGTATATCTTCCCTGGCATCATTTTACATCCTATCCAGCATTATCCTCCTACATCCCCAGCATCATCTTACATACTTCTCAGCATCATCCTACATCCTTTTCATCATTATCCTCCATCCTCATCAGTATCATCTTACATCCCACAAACATAATCTTACATCCTTCTCATCATCATCCTACATTCACCAGCATCTTCCTATGTCCTACCAGCATCATCTTACGTACTCCCTAGCATCATCCAATGTCTTCTCCAGCATCATCGTGCATCCTCCCCAGCATGGTATTGCATCTTTCACTTAACGATTTTACATACTCCTCAGCATAATCCTACATCCTCCAAGCATCATCTTACATCAGCCCCAGCATCATCCTACGTTCTTCCATTCATCATCCTACATCCTCTTCAACATTCTTCTACATCCTCCACAGCATCATTTTACATACTCCCCAGTATCCTACTATCTCCTAACCAGCATCATCCTGCATCCCCCCAGCACCATCCTTCGACCTCTCTTGCATCATCGGGTATCCTTCTCAGCATCATCCAACGTCATACCCAGCATCATCCTACATCCTCGCTAGCATCACCATATGGCCTCATTAGCAGCATCTTTCATCCTCCCAGCATCATCTTACTTCTCCCCTCGCACCATCATCCTACATCCTCCGTAGCATCAACTTACATCCTCGGCAGGATCATCCTCCATCCTCCCAGCATCATTCTACATCCATCTCAGCATCATCTTACATCCTCCCAGCATCATCTAACATCCTCCCACCATCCTCTTACATCCTCCCCAGCATCATCCATCATCCCCAACATCATTCTACATCCTTCCCAGAATCATCCTAAATCCGTCCTAAGCATCATCCTTCATCTTCCCCAGCATCATCTTATATCCTCTCCAGTATCATCTTCCGTCCATCTTAACATCATCCCACGTGTTCCATAGCATTATCATAAATCCACCCTAACATCATTATACATCCTCCGTAGCATCAACTTACATTTTCCTCAGCATCATTGTATATCCTTCGCCGTTTCATCCTGCGTCCTCCCAGCATCATCCTTCATTCTTTCCCGCATGATCGTACATCCTCCCAGCATCATCATACATCCAAGCATCATCCTGCATCCTCACCAGCTTCATCCTACTTCCTCCCCAGCATCTTCATACATCCTTCCCAGCATCATCTTACATCCTCCACAATAATCCTGTATCTTCCCAAGCATCATCGTACATCTTCCCCATCTTCATCTTTCGTCCTCTTCAGCATCATCCTACGTCCTTACCAGTATCATTCTACAACGTTCCCAAGAACATCTTAAATTCTCCTCGCATCATCTTACATCATCCCCAGCATCATGATACATCCTCCCACCATCATCTTACATCCCATCAAACATCTCGCAACCTAACGAACATCATCCTACGTCCTCTCCAGCATCATCCTACCTCTTTCACAGCATCATCATACATCCTCCCTAGCATCAGCTTACATCCTTCCAGCATCATCCTACGTCCTTCCCCGTTTTATCCTACTTCCTCCCAGCATCATCCTTCGTCCTCTCCAGCATCATCCTACATCCTCCTCAGGATCATCCTACAGCATCTCAGCATCATATTACATCATCCCTAGCATCATCCTAAGTCCTCAGCAGCAGCATCCTACATCCTTCCAAGCATCTTACGTACTCCCTAGCATCATCCAATGTCTTCTCCAGCATCATCGTGCATCCTCCTTAGCATAATTTACATCCTTTTCCAGAATAATCATACCTCCTCCCAATATCACCCTTCATTCTCCCTAGCATTAACTTACTTTTTTCGCAACTTCGTCGTCCATCCTCTCAGCATCATACTATATCCTTCTCAGCATCGTCTTATCCCCTCCCAGCATCATCTAAGATCCTCCCCTGCATTCTCTTACATCCTCCCCAGCATTATTATACATTCTCCCTGGCATCAACTTACATCCTCCCAGCATCATCCTCCATCTTTCCTCGTTTCATTCTACGTCCAGCATCATAATTCGATATCTCCAGCATTATCGCACATCTTCCCAGTATCCTAAGTCCTCCCAAGCACCATCCTACATCCTCCGCAGCTTCATCCTACGTCCTCCCCAGCATCAACCTACATCCTTTCCACCATCATCTTACATCATCCACGGCACTATCCTACATCATCCAAGCATCATCATACATCCTTCGCCGTTTGATCCTACGTCTTTTCAGCGTCATCCTTTGTCCTCTCCAGCATCATCTTACATCCTTAAGTATCATCCTGCATCTTCCTTAGAATCATCCTACATCCTCCCAAGCATCATCCTACATCTTTTCAGCATCACGCTACGTCCACCCCATTATCCTTCATCCTAACCAGCATTATCTTACACCCGCCTCAGCATCATCTACGCCCCTCACAAGCATCTTTCTACATCCACTCCAACATCATCCTCCATTCTCCCCAGCATCATCCTACATCCTCCCAGCATCATCTTCCATCCATCTCAGCATTATCCTACATCCTCCCGGCATTATCCTACAATTTCCTCAGCATCCTTGTAAATCCTCCTCAGCTTCATCATACATCCTCCCTAGCATTATCCCATGTCCACCCCAGCATCATCATAATCCTCCCTAGTATCTATGTACATCCTCCCTAGCATCATTTTACATCCTCTCCAGCATCATGCTACCTCTTACCCAGCATCATCCTACATCCTCCCTAGCATCGTCCTATGTCCTCTCCAGCATCATAGTGTATCCTCCCCAGCATCATCCTACATCCTTGCTCGCATCATCATGCGTCCTCAGCAGCATAATCCTATATCCTTCCCCGGTTCATCCTTTTCCTTGCAGCATTATTCTTCGTCCTCTCCAGCACTCTTCCCACATCGTCACCAACGTCATCCTACGTCCTCTAGCATCATCATCTTTCATCCTCCCCAGCATCATCCTACGTCATCCCTAGCACCTTCATACATCCTCACAACATCATGCTACATCCTGCGCGGGATCATCCTGCGGCGGATCATCCTTCATTCTCTCTAGCATCATCTTGATCCTCCATCAATGGTAAGGGGCTTTGGCTATTTTAATGGTGTCAATACATGTTTTTTGGATGTTCTATTGATGTCAATACATTTCTGTTCGATGTTTTATTGATGTCAAAGCATAAGGTCTGTTTTTATTGTATTGAGCTTAACAGGACTTCCTTGGCTGTTGTTTTGATATCAAAAAGGCTGTTTTACAGTATATTTATGCCAATTGAGTGGGGCGTTGGCTGTTTTGATGTTAAACACTTTTTTGGATTTTGTATTGATGTCACCGTATATTTCTTGCATGTTTTATTGGTGTCAAAAGAAATCTTCTGTTTTTGTTGTAATGATGTTACCACAACTTATTTGGTTCTCGTTCTGATATGAAAAAAGGGTGTTTTATCTCTTGGATTCACATGTTCTTTGGCTTTTGCAATGATGTCAACGAAGACATGCTTTGTCTGTTTTAATGATGTCAACCATTTTCATTGCACGTGTTGTTGATGTCAAAACACATGTTTTGTTTTTGTTGCAGTGGTCTTAATACAATTTCTTTGGTTGTCTTTTTTATATGAAAGTGTGTTTTTAGCTGACGCACATATTCATTGGATTTTGTTAGGATGTCGATGGAGAGGAGCTTTGGCTTTTTTTTTTTAATGAAGTCAACGCAGGTTTTTTGGATGTTTTATTGATGTCAACATATGTTTCTTGGATGTCTTATTGATGTCAAAACACATGTTTCGTTTTTGTTGCAATGAGGTTAACACAACTTCTTTACTTGTCGTTTGATATCAAATACGGTATTTTAGGTCCTGTACGCACATGTTCTCTGGCTTTTGTGATGATGTCAGTGGAGAGAGGCTTTGGCTATTTTGATGATTTCAACACATGTTTTTGGATGGTTTAGTGATGTCAACGCATGTCTCTTGAAATGTTTATTGACGTCAAAGCACATATTCTGTTTTTCTTGTCATGTAGTTAACATAACTTTTTTGGCTGTCGTTTTGACATCAAAATAGGTGTTTTAACTCATGTATTCATATGTTCTTTGGCTTTTTCAATGATGTCAACCTAGAAGGGCTTTCGCTTTTTAATGATGTGAAACCCCTTTTCTTGGTGTTTTATTGATGTCACCATATGTTTCTTGTGTGTTTTATTGATGTTAAAAAAAAACGTTCTGTTTTTTGTTGCAGTGAGGTTAACACAACTTTGGCGGTCATTTTGATGTCAAAAAGGGTGTTTTAGTTCCTGTTCTTAACTGTTCTTTGGTTTTGCTAATTTTGTCAGTGGAGAGGACTTTGGCTGTTTTAATAACACATGTTTTTTGAATGTTTTATTTTTGTCAACTCATGTTTCTTCTATGTTATATATGTATCAAAACATATGTTCTGTTATTGTTGTCGTTTTGATGTCAAAATGGATATTTTAGCTCCTGTACGCACATGTTCTTTAGCTTTTGTAATGATATCAATGGGGAGGGTCTTTGCCTGTTTTGATGATTTTAACACATGTTCTTTTGATGTTTTATTGATGTCAATACAAATGCTCTGTTTTTGTTGCAGTGAGGCTAACAAAACGTTTTTTGTTTTGATATCAAAAGGGATGTTTTAGCTCCTGAACGCACATGTTCTTTGGGTTTTGTAATATCACTTGGGAATGGCTTTGGCTGTCTTACAGATTTTAACATTGTTTCATGGATGTTTTATTGATGTCAACACTTGTTTCTTGGATGTTTTATTGATGTCAACACTTGTTTCTTGGATGTTTTGTTGAAGTCAAAACATATGACAACTTTAGTTGTCGTTTTGATAAAAAAAAAAAAGGATGCTTTAGTTCCCGTACTCATATGTATTTGGCTTTTGTAATGATGTCATCATAGACCGGTCTTGGCAGTTTTATTAATGTGAAACTTTTTTTTTTTTTATCTTTTATTGATATCAAAACGCATTTTCTGTTTTTGTTGAAATGGTGTAGATAGAACTTTTTTGGCAGTCGTTTTGAAAACAAATAGGGTGTTTTCGCACTTGTATGCACATGTTATTTGGTTTCCGTAATTTTGTCAGTGGAGAGGGGCTTTGGCTGTTTTAATGATGTCAGCACATCTTTTTTGAATGTTTTATTATTGTCAACACAGGCTTACTCTATGTCTTATTGATGTGAAAATACATGTTCTGTTTTCGTTGCAATGAGGTTAACAAAACATCTTTAGTTCTCATTTTGATATCAAAAAAGATGTTTTAGCTCCTCTGTGCACATGTTCTTTGGTTTTTGTAATGATATCAATGGGGAAGGCTTTTGGCTGTTCTAATGATTTTAACACTTTTTTTTTTGTTTTATTGATGTTAACACATGTTTCTTGTATGTTTTATTGATGTAAATACGCATGTTCTGTCTTTGTTGAATAAGGTTAACAAAACATCTTTAATTGTCGTTTTGATATCAAAAAAGATGTTTTAGCTCCTGTACGCGAATTTTGGATTTCGTAATGATATTAATGGGGAGGTTTTGGCTGTTTAATGATATGTTTTTGGATATCCTTTTGATGTCAAAGCACATGCTATATTTTGTGTCAGTGAGGTTAACACAACTTATTTCGATGTCGTTTTCATATCAAAAAGGGTATTTCAGCTTGTGTATGCGCATGTTCTTTTCCTTTTGTGATGATGTGAACGAAGAAAACTTTTTCGTTGTTTTAATGACGCTTAAATTTTCTTTTGATGTTTTATTAATGTCACCACATATTTCTTGTTTGTCTATTGATGTCAAAACGCATGTTATGTTTTTGTTGCAATAAGGTTAGCACAACTTCTTTGGCTGTCGTTTTGATACCAAAAAGGGTGCTTTAGCCCCTGTATGCATATGTTCTTTGGCTTTTGTAATGATGCTTACGTAGAAGGGCTTTGGCAGATTTACTGATGTGAAACCATTTTTATTGGATCTTTTATTGTCAAAACATTTGTTCTGCTTTTGTTGCAATTAAATTAATACTTCTTTGGCAGTCATGTGCTTTGGCTTTTGTAATGATATCAAAGGCTTTGGCTGTTTTAATGATGTCAACACATGTTTTTTGGATGATTTATTTTTGTCACCACATGTTTCTTCTATGTTTTATTGATGTCAAAACATATGTTCTGTTTTTTGTTGCAATGATTTTAATAACACATGAGTTGTCGTTTTCATATCAAACAGTGTGTTTTTGTTCCAGTACGCACATGTTCTTTTGCTTTTGTAATGATGTCATCGCACACGGTCTTTCTCTCTTTTAATGATGTCAAACCACTTTTTTATGTTACATGTTTTTGTATGTTTTATTGATGTCAAAGCGCATGTTCTGTTTTGTTGCAATCAGGTAAACACAAATTCTTTGGCTGTCGTTTTGATATCAAAAAAGGTGTTTTAGCTTATGTACGCATATGTTCATTTTGTAATGATATTTTTTTTTTTTGTCTTATTGATGTCAGCACATGTTTCTTGGATGTTTTATCAACATTAATAATATGTTCTGTTTTCGTTGCAATGAGGTTAACACGCCTTTTGCTAAGCACATGTTCTTTGGCTTTTTGATGATGTCAGCGGAGAAAGGCTTTCACTGTTTTAATGATGTCAAGCCACTTTTTGGATGTTTTATTAATGTCACCGCATCTTGTATATTCTTTTGTTAATTATGTCAAAATATATGTTCTGCCTTTGTTGCAGTGAGGTTAACACAACTATTTTGGCTGTCGTTTTGATATCAAAATGGGTATTTTAGCTCCAGGACGCATTTGTTCTTTGGCTCTTGTAATGTCAACGTAGATGGGCTTACACTATTCTAATGATATCAAACAAAACATTTTTGGATGTTTTGTTGATGTTACTACGTTTCTTCAATATCTTATCGATATCAAAACACATGTTCTGTTTTTGTTGCGGTGAGGCTAACACAACTTTCTTGGCTGTCGTTTTGATATCAAAAACGGTGTTTTCGTTCCTGGACGCACATGTTCTTCGGCTTTTATAGTGATGTCATTGGAGAGGGGCTTTGGCTGTTTTGATAATGTCAGTTCATGTTTTTTGGATGTTTTATTCACGTCAAGACATGTTCCTTTGACGTTTTGTTTGTCAAAACATATGTTCTGTTTTTGTTGTAATTAGGTTAATACTTCTTTGGCTGTCGTTTTGATATGAAAAAGGGTGTTTTTCCTCATGGACGTACATGTTCTTTGGTTTTTGTAATGATATCAGCGTAGATGGGCTTTGACTTTTAATAATGTCAATCCCCTATTCTTTTATGTTTTATTGATGTCACCATATTTCTTACATGTTTTATTGATGTCATAGCACGTTCTTTCTTTGTACTGAGGTTAACACAACATCTTTAGCTGTCCTTTTGTTATCAAAAAGGGTGTTTTAGTTCCTTTACATAAATGTTCTCTGGCTTTTGTAATGTCAACGTAGACGGGCTTTGAAAGTTTTAATGCTGTGAAACCATTTTTGTACATCATATTGATGTCAATACATGTTTCTTGTATATTATTGATGTAAAAACACATGTTCGTTCTTGTTACAATGAGGTTAACACGACTTCCTTGGTTGTCGTTTTGATACCATAAAGGATGTTTTAGCTCCAGTACGCATACGTTCTTTGGCTTTTGTAATAATGTCAGTTGTAATAAGGGCAGTTTTGAAAATGTTAAACCATTTTTATCAAAGTGAAAATAAATGGCCTGTTTTTGGCCCTGTACATTATCATCCTACATCCTCCCAAGCATCATCTTACATCCTTCCCAGAATTATCTTATATCCTCTCCAGCATCATCTTACATCTTACGCAGCATCATCCTACATCCTCCCCATTATCATCTTATATCCTCTCAAGCATCATCCTACCTCCTACCTAGCTTCATCCTACGTCCTCCCCAGCATTATACTACATCCTCCCAAGCATCATCTTACCTCCTGCCCAGCTTCATCCTACGTCCTCCCCAGCATTATACTACATCCTCCCAAGCATCATCTTACACTCTCCCCAGCATCATCCTACATCCTCCCAACTATCATCCTATATCCTCCCCAGCTTCATCCTACATACTGCCCAGCATCATCCTACGTCCTCACCAGCATCATTATACAAGCTCCCATCAATATCTTACATCCTCACACGTATTATCTTACATCCTCTCCAGCATTATTACACGTAGTTAATCCTCCCAAGCTCATCGTACATCCTCCCAAGCAGCATTTTTCATCCTCCCTAGCATCATCCTTCCTCCTAGCGAGCATGATCCTACATCCTGTCCAGCGTCTTCCTATGTCTTCATTAGCATCATCATGCATCATCTTACATCATTACCAGCATCATCCTACATCCTCCTCACCATCTTCCTATATCCGCCCCAGAATCATCTTACAACCTCCCCATCATCATCTTACATCCCCCTAACATCAACATACATCCTTCCCAGCATCAGCCAACCTCCTCCCAGTATCATCCTACGTCTTCCAGAGCATTATCTTGCATCCTCTCTAACATCATCATACATCCTACCTAGCATCAGCTTACATCCTTCCAAGCATCATCCTATATCCTTCCCCGTTTTATCCTGCGTTCTTCCAGCATTATCCTTCATCTTCTTCAGCATCTTGCATTTTCCCGAGCGTCACCCTACAACATCCCCACTATCATCCCACATCCTCCCCAGCATCATCCTACTCCTAGCCAGCATGATTCTGCATCCTCCCCAGCATCTTCCTGTCTTCACCAGCATCATCGTGCATCCTCCCCAGCATAATCTTACATCCTTCCCAGAATAATCTTACATCCTCCCCAGCATCATCTTACATCTTACCAAGCTTCATCCTGCATTCTCCCCACCATCATCCTACATCCACCCCAGCATCATCTTACGTCCTCACCAGCATCATCATAAACCTCCCCAGCATCATCATACATCCTGAGCATCATCCAACATCCTACCTGTATCATCCTACGTCTTTCAGGGCATCATCATGCATCCTCCCTAACATCATCATACATACTACTTAGCATCAACTTACATCCTTCCAAGCGTCATCCTACATCCTTCCCTGTTTCATCCTGCTTTCTCCCAGCATTATCCTTCGTCCTCTCCAGCATATTTCTCCACCTTCCCGAGCATCACCCTACAACATTCCAGCATCATCCTAGATCCTCCCCAGCATCATCCTACGTCCTCAACAGCTTCATCCTACTTTCTCCATAACATCATCTTACATTTACCCCATCATCATCCTACGTACTCCCCAGCATCATCATACGTCCTCCCAAGCATCATCTTACATTCTCCGCAGCATCATCTTGCATCCTTCTCAGCATCATCCTATATCCTCCCAGCATCATCACACATCCTCAGAAGCATTATCCTACAACCCTTCCCCATTTCATCCTATGTTCTCCCAGCATCATCTTCGTCCTTTCCAACATAACCCTACATCCTTCCTGCATCATCCTACAACATTTCAGCATCATCCTATATCCTCCCCACCATTATCCTAGATCCTCCCAAGCATCATCTTGCATCCTACCCATCTTCATCTTACGTCCTCCCCACTTCCTTCCAAGCATCATGTTACGTCTCCCCAGCATCACCCTGCATTCTCCCAAGCATCATCCTACATCCTCCCCAGCTTCATCATACATCGTCCCAAGCATCATCTTACATCCTACATAGCTTCATCCTATGTCCTCCCAAGCATTATACTGCATCCTCCCAAGCATCTTACATTCTCCGCAGCATCATCCTGTATGCTTACTGCCCAGCATCATCCTATGTCTTTACCAGCATCATTATGCAAGCTCTCCAGTAATATCTTATATTCCTCCCAAGTATTATCTTACATCTTCTGCAGAATCATCCGACATCCTCCTCAACATCATCATACGTCGTTCCCGGCAGCACATTAATCCTCCAAAGCATTATAGTACATCCTACCCAGCAGCATTTTACATCATCCCAGCATCATCATACCTCATAGCCAGCATGATCCTACATCCTCCCCAACATCATCCTATGTCTTCGCCAGCATTATCGTACATTCTTTCCAGCATCATCTTACATCCTTCCGAGAATAACATTACATCCTCCCTAACATCATCTTACCCAGCTTCATCGTACATCCTCCCCACCATCATCCTACATCCACCCCAGCATCATCTTACATTCTCCCCACCATCATCTTACATTCTCCCGACCATCATCTTACATCCTTCTCAGCTTCATCCAATATCCTCCCAGCATCATCCTACATCTTCCATAGCATCATAATTCCTTCCAAGTATTATCCTACATCCTTTCCCGTTTCATCTTACGTTCTCCCAGTATCACCCTTCGTCCTCATCCTTGCATCATCCTACATAATTTCCAGCGTCATCCTACATCGTCCCAAACATCATACTTCGTCCTCAGCAGTATATTCCTACATCCCCCTAGCAGCAACATCTTATACCCGCACCAGCATCATCCCACGTCTTCTTGAGCATCATCTTACATCATCTGCATTATCTTTCGTCTTCCCAAGCATCATTCTACGTTTTCCCTATCATCATTATACATCGTCCCTTACATCATCCTACATCCTCCTAAGCATTAACTTGCATCCTTCGCAGGTATATCGTCTATCAGGACCATACTATATCTACTCATCATCATTTTACATCCTCCCAGCATCATGTAGCATCTTCCCCTGCATTCTCTTACATCATCCTTAACATCACCCTACATCATCCCAGCATCATTCTACATCCTCCCCAGAATCGTCCAACATCCTCCCCAACTTCATCATACATACTCCCCAGCATCATCTTACATTCTTCCCAGCATCATTCATCCTGTCCAGCATAATTTCATATCCTAACCAGCATCATCCTACTTCCTCCCTATCATCATCCTATATCCTCTCCAGCATCATCTTACATCTGTCTCAACATCATTCTACGTCCTTCCGATCATCATCCTACATCAACAATATCCCACATCCATCTCAGCATCATTTTACATCCTGCCCAGCATCATCCTACCTCCTAACTAGTATCATCTTCCATCCTCCCAGCATCATCCTACGTCTTCTCCAGCATCATCGGGCATCCTCGCCAGCATCATCCTACATCCCTCAGCATCAACCTACGTCTTTCCTATCACGGTCATACATCCTCCTAGAATCATCCTACATCCTCCGAAGCATCACCCTACGTCTTCCTTAGCATCATCATACATTATCTCGAACATAATCATACATCCTCCCAGCATCATCCTACATCTCAAACATCATCCTACATCATCCCCAGCTTCATCCTACGTCCTCCCCACCATCATTGTACATCCTCCCCAGCATCATCTTACATCCTCCCTAGCATTATCCTGTTTTCTCACAAGCATCATTCTACATCTTCCCCAGCTTCATCCTACGTCCTCCACAGCATCATCCTACGTCCTCGCTATCATTTTACTTCCTCACCAGCAACACCTTACATCCTCCTTAGCATCATCTTACATTCTCTCCAGCACTATCATATATCCCCAGCATTATCCTACATCGTTTCCAGCATCATCTTATGTCCTCAGGGTCATTTTACGTCTTCCACAGCATTATCATACATCCTCCCTAACATCATAATACATCCTCCCTAGCATCAACTTCATCCTACCTAGTATCGTCTTAATCCTTCCCCGTTACATCCTACGTCCTTCCAGTAACATCCTTTGTCCTCTCCAGTATCATTCTACATCCTACCAGCATCATCCAGCGTCCTCACTTGTTTAATTCTACATCGTCCCAGCATTATCTTAGAACCTCTCAGCATTATCTTACATCCTCCCAGCATCATCCTACATCCCCAGAATCATCCTACATCCTGTGCAGCATCATCTCATCCTAACCATCTTCATCCTACGTCCTTCCCAACATCATACTACGTCCTCGCTAGCATCATTTCACATCCTCCCCAGCAACACCTTACATCCTCCTTAGCATCATCTTACATCCTCTCCAGCACCATCCCATATCCTTCCCAGCATCATCCTCCATCCAATTCAGCATCTCAATCCTACCCAGCATCATCCTACATCTTCCACAGCATCATCATACATCCTCTGTAACATCATCCATCCTCCCTAGCATTAACTTTCATCCTTTCCCGTTTCATCCTCCGTCCTTGTAGCATCATCCCATGCGCTCTCCAGTATCTTCCTAAATCCTTCCAGCATCATCCTGCGTCCTCCCTAGCATCATCTTCTCACCAGCACCATCTTACAGCCGCCCAGCATCATTCCACGTCCTCACTAGCTTCATTTAGACTACATCCTCCCAGCATTATCTTAGATCATCCTCAGTATCATCTTGCATCCTCGCAGCATTATTGTACATCCTCCCCAGCATCATCCTACGTCCTATGCAGCAGCATCTTACATCTCACCCATCATCATCCTACATCCACCCCATTATCATTCCACGTGTTCGACAGAATCATCATTCATTTTCGTATCATGAGGTTACTCCTTCATTAGCATCCTCGTACATGCTTCGCCGTTTCATCCTACGTCCTTCCAGCATCATCCTTCGTCCTTTCCAGTATCATCTTACATCCTCCCAGCAGCATCCTACATCTTACCTGGCATCATTCTACGTCGTCTGGAACATCATCCTCCATCCTAACTTGCATCATCTTACACCAACCCATCGTCATCCTACATCCTCACAAAAGTATTCTACATCCTCTTCAACATTATCCTCCAACCTCCCAGCATCATTGTACATTCTACCCAGCATCATCTTCCACTCTTCACAGCATCATCCTACATCCTTCCAGCATCATCTTACATCCTCTTAGCATCATCCTACGTCCTCTCCAGAATCATCTTAATCCTCTCTAGCATCAATATACATCCTCCCCCGCACCATTTTACATCCTTCCCAGCATAATCCTTCATCCTCCTAAGCATCATCATATGTCTTCTCTAGCATCGTAGTGTATCCTCCCCAGTATCATCCTCCATATTTCTCCATTTTCATCCTACGTCCTCGCAGCATACTCCATCATCCTCTCGAGCATTATCCCACATCATTCCTCCTAATTTCCTCCCCAGAATTATCTTACATTCTTCCCAGTATCATCCTACATCCTAAAGCATCATCCTACATCCTCGTCAGCTTCATCCTACGGACTCCCGGCATCATCCTACGTCCTCACCAGCGTCATTCTACGTCCTGCCAAGAACCACCTTACATCCTCCCAACATCAACTTACATCCTAGCAAGCATCATCCTACATCCTCCCAGCTTCATCCTACATCCTCCGAAGAATCATCCGCCAACCTCCCCAGTATCATGTTACGTTCTTTCCAGCATCAACCTACATCCTCTCAAGCATCATTCAACTTCCTCGTCAGCTTCATCCTACGTCCTCCCCAGAATCATCTTACATCCTCCTTAGCATCAACTTACATCCTCGCAAGCATCATCCTAAATCCTCCCGTTTCATCCTACATCCTCCAAAGCATCATCCACCATCCTTCCCAGTATTATGTTACATTCTTTCCAGCATCATCACGTCCGCCGCAGAATCATCTCACATCCTCCCCAGCGTCATCTTACATCCTCCCCATCATAATCCTCTATCCTCCTAAGCATCATCTTACATCTTCCCCATCTTCATGCTACGTCCTCTTTAGCATCATCCTACTTTTTCACCAGCATTATTTTGCTTCCTCCCCAGCAACATCTTACATCCTCCCCGGCATCATTCTACGTCTTCCACAGCATCATCATACATCCTCCCCAGCATCAACTTACATCCTCCCAGCGCATCCTACATCCCTCCCCATTTCATCCACCACCATCCTTTGTCCTCTCCAGCATCATCCTGCGTCCTCCCAACAGTATCCTACATCCTCCCCAGAATCATCTTACAGCCTCGCCAGTATCTACCTACGTCCTCCCCAGCATCATTTACACCCGCGCTAGCATCATCCTCCATCGTCACAGCATCATTCTACATCCTCCCCTGCATCATTTTACATCCTCCTCAGGTTTATCCTACATACTTCCTGGCATCATCTTATATCCCATCCAGCATCATCTCACATCCTAACCAGCATCATCCTACGTCCACTCCAGCATAATCTTAAGTCTTCAAGAGCATCATCATACATCCTCACTAACATCATCATATATCCTCCCAGTAGCATCAACTTACATCCTAGCCAACATCGTCCTACATCCTTCGCCATTTCATCCTACGTCCTCCAGCATCCTCCTTCGTCCTCATCAGCATCATCCTACATCATCCCAGCGTCATCCTACATCCTCCCCAGCATCATTCTACTTCCCAGCATCACCCTCCATCCTCACCAGCATCATATTATACGCGCCCCAGCATCATCTTACGTTATCAAAAGAATCGTTCTACATCCTCTACAACAATTATCCTTCATCCTCAACAGCATCATCCTATTTCCTCCCCAGCATCATCCTATGTCCTCCGCAGCATCATCAATCCTCCCTACCATCAATATACATCCCCTCCAGCATCATCCTACCTCCTATCCAGCTTTATCCTGCATCCTCCCCAGCATCATCCTATGTCTTCTCCAGTATCATCGTGCATCCTTCCCAGCATCGCCGTACATCCTTCCCCGCTTCATCCTACGTCCTCACTAGCATCTTCATACATTCTCCCCAACATCATCTTTTATCCCCCCTAGAATCATCCTACGTCTTCCCTAGCACCATCATACATCCTCACAGCAACATCGTACATTCTCTGTAGCATCGACTTACATCCTCCGTAGATTCATCATCCATCCTCCCTAGCATCATCATACATCCTTCCAGTATCATCTAACATCCTCCCCAGCATCTTACATCCTCCCCAGTATCATCCTACATCAGATTTGGCTGTTTTAATGGTATCAACACATGTCTTTTAGATGTTTTATTGATGTCACTTTTTTTTTGGATGTTTTACTGACGTCAAAATATATATTCTGTTTTTGTTACAATGAGGGTAACAGAACTTCTTTTGTTGTTGCATTGATGTAGAGAATGGTGCTTTAGCTCCTTTACGCAAATGTTCTTTGGCTTTTCCAATGATGTCAACGTAGACGGGTTTTGGCAGTTTTCAGGTTGTCATACCATTATTTTTTAGATCTTTTATGGATGTCAAAACAAATGTTCTGTTTTTGTTGCAATGATGTAAACACAACTTCTTTGGCTGTCTTTTTGATAAGAAAGGTGTTTTAGTTTTCTGACACATACTCTTTGCCTTTTTGAGGGTATCGATGGAGAGGGGCTTTTGCTTTTTTTTTTTTTTTATGATGTCAGCACATGTTTTTTCGGATGTTTTATGATGTTAACATATTTCTTGGATGTTTTATCGATGTCAAAACACATGTTTTGTTTTTATTGCAATGAGGGGTTACAAGTATCTCCGTTTTTTTTTTTACCAATAATTGTTTTAGTTATCCATTATATCTTATTCAGTTCTTTTTAGGGAAAGATATTTTCAGTTTTCTAACTTATATTATTCAGGGTACATTATATTATTCTGAAGAATCTTATCATCGTATGTTATAGATTAAGAGTAAATATCTTTACTGTTATTACAAATTATGGAAGGACAAAAGAGATGTAAGAGACAAAGTATGATAATAGGAAGTAATTGTGTTCAAGAATAGAATAAGCGTTGAAACTGTTTACAAGCGGTGGAGGCCCAGCTCTCTTTCTCTAGAACTGCCTCCTAGATAAGATGTGATACAACGCTGTTGGGTAAATCAATGTTGTTAATCTGTACACATCTCAGTTATTTCAAATACTTATAAGATTGAGGTCAGTATATTTGCCAAAGATTTGTTTAGTAAATTAAGGTAGAGAAAGCTCACTGTATTGAGAGTAAATTGTATTATGTTCAGAGAGAGCCCATGTATATTTTTACTGTAAATATATTTCTAACAACTTTTTTCACCACTGTGTTTGGTATTTCACCAGCTTCACAAAAAAGGGTGTATATACTTACGACCAGCAGCTGTCAGGAGACGACAGATGGCCAGATGGTGAAGAAATCTGTGTCTAGCCCAAATCTCTGTTGACAGAAGCCATTATTTCAGAATGCTGTTTTATTAGGCCTATGGGCTGATTATACTTTAAAGTAAGGGGTGGAGGCTCTACGTAAAAGAGGTTAACACAAATTCTTTAGCTGTCGTTTTGATAAGAACGGTATTTCAGATCCTGTACGCACCTGTTCCTTAGCTTTTGTAATATTGTCAATGGAGGGGAGTATTTGCTGCTTTAATGATGTCAACACATGTTTTTAGATGTTATATTGATGTCAATACGTTTTTTGGTTGTTTTATAGACGTCAAAAAATATGTTAACTTTTTTTGGCTGTGGTTTTGACATCAAAATAGGTGTTTTAACTCTTGTACGCATATGTCTTTGGCTAGTTAATGATGTCAAACCATTTGCTTGGTGATTTATTGATGTCACCAGATGTTTCTTTTATATTGCAGTGAGGTTAACACATCTTTGCAGTTTGATACCAAAAAGGGTGTTTTAGCTTCTGTTCGCAGATGTTTTCTGGCTTTTGTGATGATGTCAGTGTATCCGGGTGTATGCAATTTTGATGAAGTTAAGCGATATTTTTCGATGTTTTAATGATGTTACCAAATGGTTTGTGAATGTTTCATTGATATCAAAACACATGTTCTGTTTTGGTTGCAAAGAGGTTAACAAAACTTCTTTAGCTGTCGTTTGATATCAAAAAGGGTGTTTTAGCTGCTGGACGCACGAGTTCTTTGGCTTTTGTAATGATGTCAATGAAGAGGGACTTTGGCTGTTTTGATAATGTCAAAACATGTTTTTTGGATATTGTACTGATGTCAAGACATATTCCTTGGATGTGTTATTAATGTCAAAACACATGTTCTGTTTTCGTTGCAGTGAGGTTAACACAACTTCCTTGACTGTCGTTGTGATATCATAAAGGGTGTTTTAGCTCCTCTACGCATAAGGCTAGTCTTTTGTCATAATGTCAACTTAGAATGGCTCTGGCAATTTTGATGATGTCAAGCCATTTCTTTCTTTTTCTATCCTGTTTTTGGTCCTTTCCACCATTATCCTACATCCTCCCAGCATCATTCTACGTCCTCAGCAGCATCATCCTACATCCTCCCCAGCGTCATCTTACGTCCGCCCTAGCATCATCCTCCGTCCTCACTAGCATCATCCTCCACAGCTTCATCTTACATCCTCCACAGCCTCATCTTTCATCCTACCAGCATCATCCATCATCCTCCCTAGCATCATCTTACATCCTCCACCATCATCCTACATCCTCCACAGCATCATCTAACATCCTTATCGGCATCATCCTACACCCTCCCAGCATCATTCTACGGTCTCCCCAGCATCATCGCAAATCCTCAGCAGCATCATCTTACATCCTCCCCAGCATCATCTTAATCCTCCCAAGCATCATCGTATATCCTCCCTAGCAGCATTTTACATCCTACCTAACATCATCCAACCTCATACCCAGCATCATCCAGCATCAGCCTGTCTTCACTAGCATCATCGTGCATCCTCCCCAGCTTCATCTTACATACTTCCCAGAATAATCTTACATCCTTCCCAGCATCATCTTACATCCTACATAGGATCATTATACTTCCACCCCAGTATCATCCTAAGTCCTCCTCAGCATCATCGTACATCCTCCCCATCTTTCATCCTTGAAATCATCATACATCCTTTTCACCGTCATCCGACATCATCTTCCCAGCATCATCTTTGATCTTCCAGAGCATCATCATACATCCTCCCTAACATCATCAAGCATCCTCCATAGCACCAACTGACAATTTTCCCAGTATCATCCTATATACTTCCCCGTTTCATCCTACGTTCTCCAGGCATCATCCTTTATCCTCCTAGTATCATCCCACGTCGACCTCAGCATAATCCTACATCTTATCTCGCGTCATCCTACGTCCTCCCCAACACCTTCTTAATCCTCCCCAGTATCTTTCAACTTTCTATCCAGTACCATTTCACATCCTACCTAGCACCATCCTACGTCCTTCCCAGCATCATCCTACGTCTTCCCCAGCATCATACATCCTTCATCGCTTCCTCCTCTTCCTCCCAGCATCATCCTTCGTCCTTTCCAGGACCATCCTACATCCTCTTCAGTATCATCCTACAACATCCCCAGCATCATCCTACATCCTCCCAAGCATCAACTACGTCCTCAACAGCATCAACTTACATCCTCCCCTGCATCATCTTACATCCGCCCCAGCACCATCCTACGTTCTCTCAAGCATCATCTTACATCCTCCCAAGCATCATCTTTCATCCTCCCAGCATCATCATACCTATTTCCTAGAATCATCATACATCTTCCCAACATCATCCTACGTCCTTCCTAGCATTAACTTACATCCTCCGTAGGTTCATCCTCAATCCTTTCCAGCATCATACTACATCCTTCTCAGCATCATGTCATATCTTCCCAGCATCATTGTACATCCTCCCATGGTCATCCAACATATTCTCCAACATCATCATACATACTCTTCAGCATCATACTACATCCTCCCCAGCATCATTCTTCACTCTTCGCAGCATCATACTTCATCATCCCAACATCTTCCTACATCCTCCACAGTATCATCCCACATCCTATCCAGCATCATCTCATATCCTAACCAGCATCATCCTACGTCCTCCCCAGCATCATCCTATATCCTCCCAAGCGTCAGCCTACATCTTTCCAAGCTACATCCTTCTCAGCATCATCCAACATCCTCCCACAATCATCTTACGTCTTCCACAGCATCATCATACATCCTACATAACATCGTCATACATCCTTTCTGGTATCAGCTTACATCTTCCTTTATCCTTCCCAGTTTCATCCTATGTCCTCCCATCATCATCCTTCGTCCGCTCCGGCATCATCGTACATCCGTCCCAGTATCATCCTGCATCCTCCACAGCTTCATCCTGCGTCCTCTCCAGCATCATTGTACATCCTTCCCAGCATCATCTTACATCCACACCAGCATCATCCTATATCCTCCCAAACATCATTCTATATCTTCGACAGCTTCATCCTTCGTCCCCTCCAGCATCATCCTACCCCCTCACCTGCATCATTCTACATCCTCCCCAGCAACATCTTAAATCCTCCTGAGCATCATCTTGCATCCTTCACATCATCATCCTGCATCCTCCCCGGCATGATCCTACATCCCATCATGCATCATCTCATATCCTAACAGCATTATCCTACGTCCTCCCAGGATCATCCTACGTCTTCCACAGCATCATCATACATCCTCACTAGCATCAACTTACATCCTTCCCAGCGTCATCCTACATCTTTCCCCGTTTCTTCCTACTTCCTCCCAGTATCATCCTTTGTCCTTTCCAGCATCATCCTACATCCTCCCAACATTGTCCTCCATCCTCACCAGCATCATTTACGTCCGGGCCAGTATCATCCTCCATTCTTACCAGCATCATTCTACTTCCTACCTCGTATCATCTTACATCCTCCCCAGCATCATCTTATATCGTCCTCAGCATCATCCTACATCCTCCCAGCATCATCTTACATCCTATCCAGCATCATCTCACATCCTACCCAGCATCATCATACGTCCTACCCACATAATCCTACGTCTTCAACAGCATCATCATACATCCTCCCAACATTATCCTACATCCTTCACCGTTTCATCCTGCGTCCTCCCAGCATCATCCTTCGTCCTTTCCAGCACCATCCTACATCTTCCCCTCATCATCTTACATCTCGAGCATCATCCTACATCCTCCCAAACATCTTACGCCCTCAGCAGCATCATGCTACACTCTCTCCAGCACCATCTTACATCCGCCCCAGCATCATCCCACGTCCTCTGAAGCATCAAATTACATCCTCCCCTGCATCATCTTTCATCTTCCTCGGCATCATCTTACGTCTTCCCTAGCACTGTCAGACTTCCTCACAGCTTCAACTTACATCCTCCGCAGGATCATCTTTCATCCTCCCCAACATCATCTTACATCCTCACTGCATCATCTTACATCCTATACATGCATTCTCTTTTATCATCCCAATATCATCCTACTGCAATGGAGAGAGGCCTTGGCTGTTTTAATGGTGTCAACAGATGTTTTTTGGATGTTTTATTGATTAAACACATTTTTCTTGAATGTGTTATTGATGTTTTTGTTTCAATGAGGTTAACAGAACTTCTTTGACTGTTGTTTTGATATCAAAAAGGGTGTTTTAGCTCCTTTACGCAAATGTTCTTTGGCTTTTTTAATGATTTTAACGTAGACGGGTTTTGGTAGTTTTTAAGTTCTCAAACCATTAGTTTTTGGATCTTCTATTGATGTCAAAACACATGTTCTGTTTGTGTTGCAATAATGTTAAAACAACTTCTTTGACCGTCGTATGATATCGGAATCGGTGTTTTAGCCCCAGGACACATATGTTCTTTGGCTTTTTTAATGTTGTCAATGGAGAGGGGTTTTGGCTGTTTTATTGGATGTTTTATCGATGTCAGGATGTTCCTTGGATGTTTTGTTAATGTCAAAACACATCTTCTGTTTTTGTTGCAATGAGGTTAATAATATTTCTCTCGTTTTGATATCAAAAAGGGTGTTTTAGCTACTTTACGCAAAAGTTTTTTGGCTTTCGTAATGATGTCAATGTAGACGGGCTGTAGCAGTTTTAATGACGTAAAACCATTTTCTGTATGTTATATTAATGTCACCACATGCTTATTATGTTTCACTGATGTAAAAAAAAACGTTCTATTTTCGTTGCAATGAGGTTAATACAACTTCCTTGGCTAACGTTGTGATATCACAACTGGTGTTTTAGCTCCTGAACGCATATGTTCTTTGGCTTTTATAATAATGTCAACGTCGAATGGCTCTGGCAGTTTTTATGACGTCAAACCATTTTTCATAATCCTTTGTTGATGTCAAAACAATTGTCCTGTTTTTAGTCCTCTCCGCCATTATCCTACTTCCTCCCCAGCATCATCATTCATCCTCCCCAACATCATCTTACATCCTTCCCAGAATAATCTTACATCCTTCCCAGCATCATCTTACATCCTTTTCACCATCATCCAACATCCTCTTAGTATCATCATACGTCTTCGAAAGCATCATCATACATCCTTCCTAACATCATCATCATCATCACCCTTCCCAGCACTATCCTACATCCTTCCCCGTTTCATCCTAAGTTCTCCCAGCATCATCCATCGTTCTCTCCAGCATCATCCTACATCCTACCAGCATCATCGAACATCCACCCCAGCATAATCCTACATCTTGCCCAGCGTCATCCTACGTCCACCTCAGCATCATTCTACGTCCTCCCGAGCATCTTTCTGCATTCTCTCCAGTATCATTTCACATCTTACCCAACACCATCTTACATCCTCCCCAGCACCATCCAACGTCTTCCCTGGCATCATCATACATCCTCCCTATCAACTTACTGATATCATCCCCATAGTCATCTTACATCCTTCCACGCTTCATCCTTCGTCCTCCAGGTATCACCCTTCGTCCTCTCCAGCATCACCCTACATCCCCCTTAGCACCATCCTACAACATCTCCAGCATCATCCTACATCCTTCCAAGCATCTTACTACCTCAGCAACATCATACTATATCCTATCCAGCATCATCTCACATCCTCCCCAGCATCATCTTTCATCCTCCCAACATCATCCTACATCCTTTTTTAGCATTAACTTACATCCTCCGTAGGTTTAGTCTCCATCATTCCAGCATCATACATCCTTCTCACCATCATCACGCATCCTCTCAGCATCATGTAACATCCTCCCAGAATTCCCTTACATTCCCCCCAAGCATCATCATATATCCTTCCCAGCATCATCGTACATCCTCCCAGCATCATCGTACATCCTCCCAGCATCATTCTTCATCCTCCACAATATAATCTTACATCCCTCCCATCATCATCTTATATCCTTCTCAGCATAATCTTACTTCCTCCAAGAACCAACCTACCTCCTATCCAGCATCATCTCACATCCTAACCAACATCATCCTACGTCATTCCAGCATCCTGTATCCTCCCAAGCATTATCCTACATCTTCCCTAGCTACATCCTTCTCAGCATCATCCAACATCTTCCCACAATCAACATACGTCTTCCACACCATCTTTATACATCCTCCCTAGCATCAACTTACATCCTCCCCAGCATCATCTTACATATCACCCAGCTTCATCTCACATCCTACGCGGCATCAAAGCATAATCCTACGTTTTTAATAGCATCACATACATTCTCCCTAACATCATCATGCATCCTCCCTAACATTAAATTACATCCTACCCAGCATCATCCTACATCCTCTCAGCATCTTCCTACATCCTCCCTAGCTTCATCCTACGTCCTACATCCTCCTCAACATTTTCCAACATCCTCCCAAGCATCACCATATATCCCATCCAGCATCATATCACATAACTAGCCTCATCATACGTCCTCCCCAGCATCATCCTACGTCTTCCACAGCATCATCATACATCCTCCATAACATCAACTTACACCCTCCACAGCATCATCCCACATCCTTCCACATTTCATCCTACTTCCTCCCAGCATCATCTTATATCCTTTCCATCATCTTACATCCTTCTCAACATCATCCAACATCCTCCCAGCATCATCCTACGTCTTCCAGAGCATCATCGTACATCCTTCCTAACATCATTCATTCTCCATAGCATCAACTGACACCCTTCCCAACATCATCCAACATCCTCCCAGCATCATCTTAATGTCATCCAGAGCATCATCGTACATCCTAACATCATTCATTCTCCATAGCATCAACTGACACCCTTCCCAACATCATCCTACATCCTTCCCCGTTCCATCCTAAGTTCCCCCAGCATCATCCTTTGTCCTCTCCAGCATCATCCTACATCCTACCAGCATTATCCTTATTCCACCCCAACATAATACTACATCCTGCCCAGTGTCATCCTACGTCCACCTCAGCATCATTCTACATCCTTCCCAGCGTCTTTCTACATTCTCTCTAGTATCATTTAACATTCAACCCAACACCATGCTACTTCCCAGAGTCATCCTACATCCTTCCACGTTTCATCCTTCGTCCTCCAGGTATCCTTCGTCTTTAGCATCATCCTACATCCTCCCAGCATCTTACAACATCTCCAGCATCATCCTACATCCTCCCAAGCATCTTCCATCCTCAGCAAACATAATCCTACGTCCTCTCAAGCATTACATCCTCCCAGCATCATCCAACGTCTTCCCTAGCACTATTATATATCCTTCCAACATTATCCTACAACATCCTTAGCATTAACTTTCATCCTCCGTAGGTTCATCCTCCATCCTCCCCAGCATTATTTCCCTCCCCGTTTCATCCTACGTTCTCCCAACATCATCCTTCGTCCTCTCCAGCAGCATCATATATCCTCCCCGCATCATCCTACATCCACCCCAGGATAAACCTACATCCTACCCAGCGTCATCCTACGCCTTCCTCAGCATTATTCTACATCCTTTCCAGCATCTTTCTACATTCTCTCCAGTATCATTTCACCATTCGACGAATCATCTTACATCCTCCTCATTATGATCGTGCATCCTCACAAGCATGATCCTACGTCGTCCCCAGTATCATCCTGCATGCTCCTGGCGTTAGCCTATATTCTCCCCACCATCATCCTACATCCTTCCAGCAAAATCCTACTTCCTCCCCACCAGCATCATCGTATGCCCTCCACAGCATAATCCTATATTCTATTCAGCATCAACTTATATCTTACCCATTATAATCCTACGTCTTCCCCACCATGATCCTACGTCTTCTCCAGCATCATTATGATCCTCACAAATTCATCTATGCTTCCCTACATCAAATCACATCCTTCCCAGCGCCAACCTACATAATTTCATCCTATGTCCTCCATAACTCATCCATCGTTTTCTCCAGGATCATCCTACGACCTTCCCAGCATCATATTCCATCTTCTCAGCATCATCCTACGTCCTCTGCAACATCTGCCTAGTTCCTCCCCAGCATCATCCTTCGTGCTCTTCAGCATCATCCTTCATTCTCTTCAGCATCATCCTATATCTTCCCCAGCATCATCCAGTATTATACCCGTTTCATCCTACGTCCTCCCAAACATCATTCTATATCTCCCAGCACCATCCTATATTCTACGTCCTCCCAAGCATCATTCTATAACCCCCAGAACCATCCTACTTCCTCACCAGAATCATCTTACATCTTCTCCAGTATTATCTTATATTCTCCCCAGCATCATCCTACCTCCTCCCCAGCATCATCTTATATTTGTCTCAGGATCATCGTATATCCCTCAGCATCAACTTACGCCCTCCCCAGCATCATCGTACATCCTCACCAGCGTCATTTTACATACTCCCCAGCATCATCCTACGTCCTCCCCAGCAACTTCCAAAGTTCTGCCCCACATCATTTTATATCCTCACCAGCATCAAATTATATCCTCAACAGCATCATCCTACCTCCTCCCTAGCATCATCTTGCATCCACCCAGCATCATTCGACATCCTTCCCTGCATCATATTGCGTCCTCTCTAGCAACATCCTTAATCATCCACAGCATCCACAGTATCATCATACATCCTTCCTAGCATTATCCTACGTCCTTCCCAACATCATCATACATCTTCCCGAGTATCGTCCTACATCCTTTCCAGTATCATCCTACACCCTCCCCAACATCATCTTACATCCTGTCCAGCATCATCTTGTGTTCTAAGGATCATCCTATATCCTTCCAGCATCATTCTACATACTTCCCATTATCATCTTACATCTTTCCCACCTTTATCCTAATTCCGCCTTAGCATTATTATGCCTCCTCCCATGCATCATCCTACACCGTATCCAGCATCATCTTAATTCTTACCCATCATCTTCCTACGTTCTCCCAGCATCATCTTACGTCTTCCCATGAATCATCATACATTCTCCCCAGCATCATCCTACATCCTTCCCAGCATCATCCTATATTCTCCATACTTTCATACTATATCTTCCCAACATCATCCTTTGTCCTCTCCAACATCATCCTATATTCTCCCCATCATCTTTCATCCTTCCCTGGATCATTTTCCATCCTCCAAAGCATTATACTACTTTTCCCTAGCATGTTACTACTTCCTACCCAGGATCCTTCATCCTCTCCAGCTTTATCCTATATTCTAAGCATCATCCTATATCTTCCCAGCACCGTTTTGCATCCTTCTCAGTATCTTCCCACATCCTGCCCAGCATCAACCTATGGCCTCCCGAGCATCATCGTACATCCACCCCGGCAACATCCTTTATCCTCCCAGCATCACAATATGTCCTCTCAGCATCTTACATCTTTACCAGCATCATCCTCCCCTGGTATCATATTACATCCACAATGGCATCATCCTACTTCCTCTGCAGCATCATCGTACATCTTCCCGGCATCATCCTACATCCTCAACAGCATCATCCTACGTCCTCTTCTGTATCATTCTACATCATCCACAGCATCATCCTACATTCTTCCGAGCATCATTCGACGTCCTCTCCAACATTATTTCAAATTATCCCAGCATCATCCTACATCCTCCCTAGCATTATCCTCCCAAGCATCATTGTACAACCTTTATAACTTCATCCTACATTCTCCCCAGCATCATCTTCCTAATCAGCATCATCCTACATCCTCCCCAGCATCATCGTACATCCTTTTCAGCATCATGCTACATTCTCGCCAGCCTTACCTTCCATTCTGTGCAGCATCACCTTATGTCCTACATCCTCTCCATTATTATCTTATATACTCCCAGCATTATCCTACGTCCTCCACAGCATCATCTTATAACCTCCACATCATAATCATATATCCAACGCGTCTTCATACATTCTGACTAGAATCGTCTCATCCTTCCTATCATCATCGTACATCCTCGACACCATCTTCTTACATCCACCTTAGCATCATCTTACAGCCACGACAGCATCCTCCTACGTCATCTCCAGTATCATCGTACATCCTTCCTAGCATCATGCCACCTATTCCTTAGCATCATCATACATCCTCCTAGCCTCATCCTACATCCTCCTCGCATCATCCTAAATGCTACCCATTAACATCCAAGAAACCTTCTCAGCATCATCTTACCTCCTCTCCAGCATCATACTACATCATCCATAGCATCATTTTTAGAGATAGCATCATCCTACATCCTCCCAACATTATCCTACATCCTCTCTAGCATTATTCTACTTCCTCTCTAGCATCGTCCTTTGTCCTCCTTAGCATCATCCTACAATCCCCCAGCATCATCCTAATTCCTCCTAAACATCGTTTGGCAACCTACTAAGGATCATCCTACATCAATCCAGCATCATCTTACATCCTCCCAGCATCATCTGACATCCTCTTTAGCATCATCCTACATCCTCGGAAGCATCAATTTTCGTTATTCTTAGCATCATCCTACATCCTTAATAGCATCATCGTAGATCCTCCCAGCATTATCTTTCATACTTCCCACCACTATCATACGTTCTCCCAGCATCATCGTACATCCTTCCCATCATCATCCTACATCCTCCCCACCATCATCCTTTGTTCTCCATAGTATTAGAGTACATCCTTAGCAGCCTTATCTTACATCCTCCCAGAATCATCCTACGTCCTCCCTAGCATTATACTTCATCCTCTCTAGCATCTTCCTGTATCCACCACACTATCGTCTTACATCCTTCACAGCATCATCCTACGTCCTCTCTAGCCTCATCTTACATCCTCCCAGCATCATCCTTCATCCACCTCAGCATTATCCTACATCATCCCAGGATCATGCTGCCTTTTCAGCATCATCTTATATCGTCTCCAGCATCATTTTACATCCTCCCCTGCATCATTTTACATCCTATCGAGCATCATTTTATATTCTATCCGGCATCATCCCAGCATCACTTACATATTCCACAGCATCATCGTATATCCTACCAAGCATCAATCATCGTCCTCCCCAGCATCATCCCACATCTTTACCAGCAAACATCATTTTACATTTTCCACGTTATCATCATATATTATCACCAGAATCATCGTTTGTCCTTCCCAGCATCATTTTGCATCCTGTCCAGCATCATCTTACGTCCTTCCAAGCATGATCCTACATTCTCCCCAGCCTCATCGTACATCATTCGTAGCATTATCTTACATCCTCTTGAGCATGATCCTACATCCTCCCCAGCATCATCCTACGTCCTCCCCAATATCATTGTACATCATCCCCAGCATTATCCTACATCCTCCCCAGTATCATCTTAAATCCTCCCCTACGTAATCTTACATCCTCCAGGATCGTCGAACGTCCTCCCAAGCATCATCCTGAATCCTTTTCAGCATCATCTTACATCATTCTACGTCCTACACACCATCATCCTACATCTTCCCAAGCATAATTCTATATCGTCCCAAATTTTATCCTAGTTCTTACCAACATCATCCTCTTCAGGATCATCTTACATTCTCCCAAGCATCATCTTCAATCCTCCCAAGCAGCTTCATCCTATATCCTCCTTAGCATCATCTTACATCCTTTTCACCATCATCCTTCATCCTCACCAATATCATCCTACATCCTCCCCAGCGCCATATAACATTCTCAAGGTCATCATACTTCCTCCCTAGTATCGTCATACATCCTCCCAGCATCATCCTACATCCTCTCCAAAATCATCCTACATCATCCACATCATCATCCTATATTCTTCGCAGCACCATACCACGTCCTCTCCAGTATCATTCTACATCATCCCAGCATCATCCTATATCCTCTACATTTTCCCTAGCATCATCGTACGTCCTCACAGAATAATCATACAACCTCCACAGCATCATCCTACATCCTCCCCAGTATCATCTAACACCTTCCATAGCATCATCCTACATACTTTCCAGGATTATTCTGTCTCCAGCATCATCCTACATCTTCCGCAACATCATCCTAAATTCTTCCCAGCATCATCCCACATCATCTTCAGCATCACTCTATATCATCCTAGCATCATCTAACATCCTACTCAGTATCATCCTACATCCTCCCCAGCATCATCCTACATCCTCTTCACCATCGTCTTACATCCTTCCTTGCATCAAGTTAAGTCCTTCAAAGCATCTCACTATATCCTCCCCAGCATCATCTTTCATCCTCCCAACATCATCCTACATCCTTTTTTAGCATTAACTTACCTCCTCCGTAGGTTTATTCTCCATCATTCCAGCATCATACATCCTTCTCACCATCATCACGCATCCTCTCAGCATCATGTAACATCCTCCCAGAATTCCCTTACATTCCCCCCAAGCATCATCATATATCCTTCCCAGCATCATCGTACATCCTCCCAGCATCATCGCACATCCTCCCAGCATCATTCTTCATCCTCCACAATATAATCTTACATCCCTCCCATCATCATCTTATATCCTTCTCAGCATAATCTTACTTCCTCCAAGAACCAACCTACCTCCTATCCAGCATCATCTCACATCCTAACCAACATCATCCTACGTCATCCCAGCATCATCCTGTATCCTCCCAAGCATTATCCTACATCTTCCCTAGCTACATCCTTTTCAGCATCATCCAACATCTTCCCACAATCAACATACGTCTTCCACACCATCTTTATACATCCTCTCTAACACCGTACATCCTCCCTAGCATCAACTTACATCCTCCCCAGCATCATCTTACATATCACCCAGCTTCATCTCACATCCTACGCGGCATCAAAGCATAATCCTACATTTTTAATAGCATCACATACATTCTCCCTAACATCATCATGCATCCTCCCTAACATTAAATTACATCCTACCCAGCATCATCCTACATCCTCTCAGCATCTTCCTACATCCTCCCTAGCTTCATCCTACGTCCTACATCCTCCTCAACATTTTCCAACATCCTCCCAAGCATCACCATATATCCCATCCAGCATCATATCACATAACTAGCCTCATCATACGTCCTCCCCAGCATCATCCTACGTCTTCCACAGCATCATCATACATCCTCCATAACATCAACTTACACCCTCCACAGCATCATCCCACATCCTTCCACATTTCATCCTACTTCCTCCCAGCATCATCTTATATCCTTTCCATCATCATCTTACATCCTTCTCAACATCATCCAACATCCTCCCAGCATCATCCTACGTCTTCCAGAGCATCATCGTACATCCTTCCTAACATCATTCATTCTCCATAGCATCAACTGACACCCTTCCCAACATCATCCAACATCCTCCCAGCATCATCTTAATGTCTTCCAGAGCATCATCGTACATCCTTCCTAACATCATTCATTCTCCATAGCATCAACTGACACCCTTCCCAACATCATCCTACATCCTTCCCCGTTCCATCCTAAGTTCCCCCAGCATCATCCTTTGTCCTCTCCAGCATCATCCTACATCCTACCAGCATTATCCTTATTCCACCCCAACATAATACTACATCCTGCCCAGTGTCATCCTACGTCCACCTCAGCATCATTCTACATCCTTCCCAGCGTCTTTCTACATTCTCTCTAGTATCATTTCACATTCAACCCAACACCATGCTACTTCCCAGAGTCATCCTACATCCTTCCACGTTTCATCCTTCGTCCTCCAGGTATCCTTCGTCTTTAGCATCATCCTACATCCTCCCAGCATCTTACAACATCTCCAGCATCATCCTACATCCTCCCAAGCATCTTACATCCTCAGCAAACATAATCCTACGTCCTCTCAAGCATTACATCCTCCCAGCATCATCCAACGTCTTCCCTAGCACTATTATATATCCTTCCAACATTATCCTACAACATCCTTAGCATTAACTTTCATCCTCCGTAGGTTCATCCTCCATCCTCCCCAGCATTATTTCCTTCCCCGTTTCATCCTACGTTCTCCCAACATCATCCTTCGTCCTCTCCAGCATCATCATATATCCTCCCCGCATCATCCTACATCCACCCCAGGATAAACCTACATCCTACCCAGCGTCATCCTACGCCTTCCTCAGCATTATTCTACATCCTTTCCAGCATCTTTCTACATTCTCTCCAGTATCATTTCACCATTCGACGAATCATCTTACATCCTCCTCATTATGATCGTGCATCCTCACAAGCATGATCCTACGTCGTCCCCAGTATCATCCTGCATGCTCCTGGCGTTAGCCTATATTCTCCCCACCATCATCCTACATCCTTCCAGCAAAATCCTACTTCCTCCCCACCAGCATCATCGTATGCCCTCCACAGCATAATCCTATATTCTATTCAGCATCAACTTATATCTTACCCATTATAATCCTACGTCTTCCCCACCATGATCCTACGTCTTCTCCAGCATTATTATGATCCTCACAAATTCATCTATGCTTCCCTACATCAAATCACATCCTTCCCAGCGCCAACCTACATAATTTCATCCTATGTCCTCCATAACTCATCCATCGTTTTCTCCAGGATCATCCTACGACCTTCCCAGCATCATATTCCATCTTCTCAGCATCATCCTACGTCCTCTGCAACATCTGCCTAGTTCCTCCCCAGCATCATCCTTCGTGCTCTTCAGCATCATCCTTCATTCTCTTCAGCATCATCCTATATCTTCCCCAGCATCATCCAGTATTATACCCGTTTCATCCTACGTCCTCCCAAACATCATTCTATATCTCCCAGCACCATCCTATATTCTACGTCCTCCCAAGCATCATTCTATAACCCCCAGAACCATCCTACTTCCTCACCAGAATCATCTAACATCTTCTCCAGTATTATCTTATATTCTCCCCAGCATCATCCTACCTCCTCCCCAGCATCATCTTATATTTGTCTCAGGATCATCGTATATCCCTCAGCATCAACTTACGCCCTCCCCAGCATCATCGTACATCCTCACCAGCGTCATTTTACATACTCCCCAGCATCATCCTACGTCCTCCCCAGCAACTTCCAAAGTTCTCCCACACATCATTTTATATCCTCACCAGCATCAAATTATATCCTCAACAGCATCATCCTACCTCCTCCCTAGCATCATCTTACATCCACCCAGCATCATTCGACATCCTTCCCTGCATCATATTGCGTCCTCTCTAGCAACATCTTTAATCATCCACAGCATCCACAGTATCATCATACATCCTTCCTAGCATTATCCTACGTCCTTCCCAACATCATCATACATCTTCCCGAGTATCGTCCTACATCCTTTCCAGTATCACCCTACACCCTCCCCATCATCATCTTACATCCTGTCCAGCATCATCTTGTGTTCTAAGGATCATCCTATATCCTTCCAGCATCATTCTACATACTTCCCATTATCATCTTACATCTTTCCCACCTTTATCCTAATTCCGCCTTAGCATTATTATGCCTCCTCCCATGCATCATCCTACACCGTATCCAGCATCATCTTAATTCTTACCCATCATCTTCCTACGTTCTCCCAGCATCATCTTACGTCTTCCCATGAATCATCATACATTCTCCCCAGCATCATCCTACATCCTTCCCAGCATCATCCTATATTCTCCATACTTTCATACTATATCTTCCCAACATCATCCTTTGTCCTCTCCAACATCATCCTATATTCTCCCTATCATCATCTTTCATCCTTCCCTGGATCATTTTCCATCCTCCAAAGCATTATACTACTTTTCCCTAGCATGTTACTGCTTCCTACCCAGGATCCTTCATCCTCTCCAGCTTTATCCTATATTCTAAGCATCATCCTATATCTTCCCAGCACCGTTTTGCATCCTTCTCAGTATCTTCCCACATCCTGCCCAGCATCAACCTATGGCCTCCGGAGCATCATCGTACATCCACCCCGGCAACATCCTTTATCCTCCCAGCATCACAATATGTCCTCTCAGCATCTTACATCTTTACCAGCATCATCCTCCCTGGTATCATATTACATCCACAATGGCATCATCCTACTTCCTCTGCAGCATCATCGTACATCTTCCCGGCATCATCCTACATCCTCTACAGCATCATCCTACGTCCTCTTCTGTATCATTCTACATCATCCACAGCATCATCCTACATTCTTCCGAGCATCATTCGACGTCCTCTCCAACATTATTTCAAATTATCCCAGCATCATCCTACATCCTCCCTAGCATTATCCTCTCAAGCATCATTGTACAACCTTTATAACTTCATCCTACATTCTCCCCAGCATCATCTTCCTAATCAGCATCATCCTACATCCTCCCCAGCATCATCGTACATCCTTTTCAGCATCATGCTACATTCTCGCCAGCCTTACCTTCCATTCTGTGCAGCATCACCTTATGTCCTTCCAATCATCATCCTACATCCTCTCCATTATTATCTTATATACTCCCAGCATTATCCTACGTCCTCCACAGCATCTTCTTATAACCTCCACATCATAATCATATATCCAACGCGTCTTCATACATTCTGACTAGAATCGTCTCATCCTTCCTATCATCATCGTACATCCTCGACACCATCTTCTTACATCCACCTTAGCATCATCTTACAGCCACGACAGCATCCTCCTACGTCATCTCCAGTATCATCGTACATCCTTCCTAGCATCATGCCACCTATTCCTTAGCATCATCATACATCCTCCTAGCCTCATCCTACATCCTCCTCGCATCATCCTAAATGCTACCCATTAACATCCAAGAAACCTTCTCAGCATCATCTTACCTCCTCTCCAGCATCATACTACATCATCCATAGCATCATTTTAGAGATAGCATCATCCTACATCCTCCCAACATTATCCTACATCCTCTCTAGCATTATTCTACTTCCTCTCTAGCATCGTCCTTTGTCCTCCTTAGCATCATCCTACAATCCCCCAGCATCATCCTAATTCCTCCTAAACATCGTTTGGCAACCTACTAAGGATCATCCTACATCAATATAGCATCATCTTACATCCTCCCAGCATCATCTGACATCCTCTCTAGCATCATCCTACATCCTCGGAAGCATCAATTTTCGTTATTTTTAGCATCATCCTACATCCTTAATAGCATCATCGTAGATCCTCCCAGCATTATCTTTCATACTTCCCACCACTATCATACGTTCTCCCAGCATCATCGTACATCCTTCCCATCATCATCCTACATCCTCCCCACCATCATCCTTTGTTCTCCATAGCATTATAGTACATCCTTAGCAGCCTTATCTTACATCCTCCCAGAATCATCCTACGTCCTCCCTAGCATTATACTTCATCCTCTCTAGCATCTTCCTATATCCACCACACTATCGTCTTACATCCTTCACAGCTCCATCCTACGTCCTCTCTAGCCTCATCTTACATCCTCCCAGCATCATCCTTCATCCACCTCAGCATTATCCTACATCATCCCAGGATCATGCTGCCTTTTCAGCATCATCTTATATCGTCTCCAGCATCATTTTACATCCTCCCCTGCATCATTTTACATCCTATCGAGCATCATTTTATATTCTATCCGGCATCATCCCAGCATCACTTACATATTCCACAGCATCATCGTATATCCTACCAAGCATCAATCATCGTCCTCCCCAGCATCATCCCACATCTTTACCAGCAAACATCATTTTACATTTTCCACGTTATCATCATATATTATCACCAGAATCATCGTTTGTCCTTCCCAGCATCATTTTGCATCCTGTCCAGCATCATCTTACGTCCTTCCAAGCATGATCCTACATTCTCCCCAGCCTCATCGTACATCATTCGTAGCATTATCTTACATCCTCTTGAGCATGATCCTACATCCTCCCCAGCATCATCCTACGTCCTCCCCAATATCATTGTACATCATCCCCAGCATTATCCTACATCCTCCCCAGTATCATCTTAAATCCTCCCCTACGTAATCTTACATCCTCCAGGATCGTCGAACGTCCTCCCAAGCATCATCCTGAATCCTTTTCAGCATCATCTTACATCATTCTACGTCCTACACACCATCATCCTACATCTTCCCAAGCATAATTCTATATCGTCCCAAATTTTATCCTAGTTCTTACCAACATCATCCTCTTGAGGATCATCTTACATTCTCCCAAGCATCATCTTCAATCCTCCCAAGCAGCTTCATCCTATATCCTCCTTAGCATCATCTTACATCCTTTTCACCATCATCCTTCATCCTCACCATCATCCTACATCCTCCCCAGCGCCATATAACATTCTCAAGGTCATCATACTTCCTCCCTAGTATCGTCATACATCCTCCCAGCATCATCCTACATCCTCTCCAAAATCATCCTACATCATCCACATCATCATCCTATATTCTTCGCAGCACCATACTACGTCCTCTCCAGTATCATTCTACATCATCCCAGCATCATCCTATGTCCTCTACATTTTCCCTAGCATCATCATACGTCCTCACAGAATAATCATACAACCTCCACAGCATCATCCTACATCCTCCCCAGTATCATCTAACACCTTCCATAGCATCATCCTACATACTTTCCAGGATTATTCTGTCTCCAGCATCATCCTACATCATCCGCAACATCATCCTAAATTCTTCCCAGCATCATCCCACATCCACATCAGCATCACTCTAAATCATCCTAGCATCATCTAACATCCTACTCAGTATCATCCTACATCCTCCCCAGCATCATCCTACATCCTGTTCACCATCGTCTTACATCCTTCCTTGCATCAAGTCCTTCAAAGCATCTCACTATATCCTCCCCAGCATCATCTTTCATCCTCCCAACATCATCCTACATCCTTTTTTAGCATTAACTTACATCCTCCGTAGGTTTATTCTCCATCATTCCAGCATCATACATCCTTCTCACCATCATCACGCATCCTCTCAGCATCATGTAACATCCTCCCAGAATTCCCTTACATCATCATATATCCTTCCCAGCATCATCGTACATCCTCCCAGCATCATCGTACATCCTCCCAGCATCATTCTTCATCCTCCACAATATAATCTTACATCCCTCCCATCATCATCTTACATCCTTCTCAGCATAATCTTACTTCCTCCAAGAACCAACCTACCTCCTATACAGCATCATCTCACATCCTAACCAACATCATCCTACGTCATCCCAGCATCATCCTGTATCCTCCCAAGCATTATCCTACATCTTCCCTAGCTACATCCTTCTCAGCATCATCCAACATCTTCCCACAATCAACATACCTCTTCCACACCATCTTTATACATCCTCTCTAACACCGTACATCCTCCCTTGCATCAACTTACATCCTCCCCATATCACCCAGCTTCATCTCATATCCTACGCGGCATCAAAGCATAATCCTACGTTTTTAATAGCATCACATACATTCTCCCTAACATCATCATGCATCCTCCCTAACATTAAATTACATCCTACCCAGCATCATCCTACATCCTCTCAGCATCTTCCTACATCCTCCCTAGCTTCATCCTACGTCCTACATCTTCCTCAACATTTTCCAACATCCTCCCAAGCATCACCATATATCCCATCCAGCATCATATCACATAACTAGCCTCATCATACGTCCTCCCCAGCATCATCCTACGTCTTCCACAGCATCATCATACATCCTCCATAACATCAACTTACACCCTCCACAGCATCATCCCACATCCTTCCACATTTCATCCTACTTCCTCCCAGCATCATCTTATATCCTTTCCATCATCATCTTACATCCTTCTCAACATCATCCAACATCCTCCCAGCATCATCCTACGTCTTCCAGAGCATCATCGTACATCCTTCCCAACATCATCCAACATCCTCCCAGCATCATCTTAATGTCTTCCAGAGCATCATCGTACATCCTTCCTAACATCATTCATTCTCCATAGCATCAACTGACACCCTTCCCAACATCATCCTACATCCTTCCCCGTTCCATCCTAAGTTCCCCAGCATCATCCTTTGTCCTCTCCAGCATCATCCTACATCCTACCAGCATTATCCATATTCCACCCCAACATAATACTACATCCTGCCCAGTGTCATCCTACGTCCACCTCAGCATCATTCTACATCCTTCCCAGCGTCTTTCTACATTCTCTCTAGTATCATTTCACATTCAACCCAACACCATGCTACTTCCCAGAGTCATCCTACATCCTTCCACGTTTCATCCTTCGTCCTCCAGGTATCCTTCGTCTTTAGCATCATCCTACATCGTCCCAACATCTTACAACATCTCCAGCATCATCCTACATCCTCCGAAGCATCTTACATCCTCAGCAAACATAATCCTACGTCCTCTCAAGCATTACATCCTCCCAGCATCATCCAACGTCTTCCCTAGCACTATTATATATCCTTCCAACATTATCCTACAACATCCTTAGCATTAACTTTCATCCTCCGTAGGTTCATCCTCCATCCTCCCCAGCATTATTTCCTTCCCCGTTTCATCCTACGTTCTCCCAACATCATCCTTCTTCCTCTCCAGCAGCATCATATATCCTCCCCGCATCATCCTACATCCACCCCAGGATAAACCTACATCCTACCCAGCGTCATCCTACGCCTTCCTCAGCATTATTCTACATCCTTTCCAGCATCTTTCTACATTCTCTCCAGTATCATTTCACCATTCGACGAATCATCTTACATCCTCCTCACCATGATCGTGCATCCTCACAAGCATGATCCTACGTCGTCCCCAGTATCATCCTGCATGCTCCTGGCGTTAGCCTATATTCTCCCCACCATCATCCTACATCCTTCCAGCAAAATCCTACTTCCTCCCCACCAGCATCATCGTATGCCCTCCACAGCATAATCCTATATTCTATTCAGCATCAACTTATATCTTACCCATTATAATCCTACGTCTTCCCCACCATGATCCTACGTCTTCTCCAGCATCATTATGATCCTCACAAATTCATCTATGCTTCCCTACATCAAATCACATCCTTCCCAGCGCCAACCTACATAATTTCATCCTATGTCCTCCATAACTCATCCATCGTTTTCTCCAGGATCATCCTACGACCTTCCCAGTATCATATTCCATCTTTTCAGCATCATCCTACGTCCTCTGCAACATCTGCCTAGTTCCTCCCCAGCATCATCCTTCGTGCTCTTCAGCATCATCCTTCATTCTCTTCAGCATCATCCTATATCTTCCCCAGCATCTTCCAATATTATACCCGTTTCATCCTACGTAGTCCCAAACATCATTCTATATCTCCCAGCACCATCCTATATTCTACGTCCTCCCAAGCATCATCGTACTTCCTCACCAGAATCATCTTACATCTTCTTCAGTATTATCTTTTATTCTCCCCAGCATCATCCTACCTCCTCCCCAGCATCATCTTATATTTGTCTCAGGATCATCGTATATCCCTCAGCATCAACTTACGCCCTCTCCAGCATCATCGTACATCCTCACCAGCGTCATTTTACATACTCCCCAGCATCATCCTACGTCCTCCCCAGCAACTTCCAAAGTTCTGCCCCACATCATCTTATATCCTCACCAGCATCAAATTATATCCTCAACAGCATCATCCTACCTCCTCCCTAGCATCATCTTACATCCACCCAGCATCATTCGACATCCTTCCCTGCATCATATTACGTCCTCTCTAGCAACATCCTTAATCATCCACAGCATCCACAGTATCATCATACATCCTTCCTAGCATTATCCTACGTCCTTCCCAACATCATCATACATCTTCCCGAGTATCGTCCTACATCCTTTCCAGTATCACCCTACACCCTCCCCATCATCATCTTACATCCTGTCCAGCATCATCTTGTGTTCTAAGGATCATCCTATATCCTTCCAGCATCATTCTACATACTTCCCATTATCATCTTACAACTTTCCCACCTTTATCCTAATTCCGCCTTAGCATTATTATGCCTCCTCCCATGCATCATCCTACACTGTATCCAGCAACATCTTAATTCTTACCCATCATCATCCTACGTTCTCCCAGCATCATCTTACGTCTTCCCATGAATCATCATACATTCTCCCCAGCATCATCCTACATCCTTCCCAGCATCATCCTATATTCTCCATACTTTCATACTATATCTTCCCAACATCATCCTTTGTCCTCTCCATCATCCTATATTCTCCCCATCATCATCTTTCATCCTTCCCTGGATCATTTTCCATCCTCCAAAGCATTATACTACTTTTCCCTAGCATGTTACTACTTCCTACCCAGGATCCTTCGTCCTCTCCAGCTTTATCCTATATTCTAAGCATCATCCTATATCTTCCCAGCACCGTTTTGCATCCTTCTCAGTATCTTCCCACATCCTGCCCAGCATCAACCTATGGCCTCCGGAGCATCATCGTACATCCACCCCGGCAACATCCTTTATCCTCCCAGCATCACAATATGTCCTCTCAGCATCTTACATCTTTACCAGCATCATCCTCCCTGGTATCATATTACATCCACAATGGCATCATCCTACTTCCTCTGCAGCATCATCGTACATCTTCCCGGCATCATCCTACATCCTCAGCAGCATCATCCTACGTCCTCTTCTGTATCATTCTACATCATCCACAGCATCATCCTACATTCGACGTCCTCTCCAACATTATTTCAAATTATCCCAGCATCATCCTACATCCTCCCTAGCATTATCCTCTCAAGCATCATTGTACAACCTTTATAACTTCATCCTACATTCTCCCAGCATCCTCTTCCTAATCAGCATCATCCTACATCCTCCCCAGCTTCATCGTACATCCTTTTCAGCATCATGCTACATTCTCGCCAGCCTTATTCTGTGCAGCATCACCTTATGTCCTTCCAATCATCATCCTACATCCTCTCCATTGTTATCTTATATACTCCCAGCATTATCCTACGTCCTCCACAGCATCATCGTATAACCTCCACATCATAATCATATATCCAACGCGTCTTCATACATTCTGACTAGAATCGTCTCATCCTTCCTATCATCATCGTACATCCTCGACACCATCTTCTTGCATCCACCTTAGCATCATCTTACAGCCACCACAGCATCATCCTACGTCATCTCCAGTATCATCGTACATTCTTCCTAGCATCATCCCACCTATTCCTTAGCATCATCATACATCCTCCTAGCCTCATCCTACATCCTCCTCGCATCATCCTAAATGCTACCCATTAACATCCAAGAAACCTTCTCAGCATCATCTTACCTCCTCTCCAGCATCATACTACATCATCCATAGCATCATTTTTAGAGATAGCATCATCCTACATCCTCCCAACATTATCCTACATCCTCTCTAGCATTATTCTACTTCCTCTCTAGCATCGTCCTTTGTCCTTAGCATCATCCTACAATCCCCCAGCATCATCCTAATTCTTCCTAAACATCGTTTGGCAACCTACTAAGGATCATCCTACATCAATCCAGCATCATCTTACATCCTCCCAGCATCATCTGACATCCTCTCTAGCATCATCCTACATCCTCGGAAGCATCAATTTTCGTTATTCTTAGCATCATCCTACATCCTTAATAGCATCATCGTAGATCCTCCCAGCATTATCTTTCATACTTCCCACCACTATCATACGTTCTCCCAGCATCATCGTACATCCTTCCCATCATCATCCTACATCCTCCCCACCATCATCCTTTGTTCTCCATAGCATTATAGTACATCCTTAGCAGCCTTATCTTACATCCTCCCAGAATCATCCTACGTCCTCCCTAGCATTATACTTCATCCTCTCTAGCATCTTCCTGTATCCACCACACTATCGTCTTACATCCTTCACAGCATCATCCTACGTCCTCTCTAGCCTCATCTTACATCCTCCCAGCATCATCCTTCATCCACCTCAGCATTATCCTACATCATCCCAGGATCATGCTGCCTTTTCAACATCATCTTATATCGTCTCCAGCATCATTTTACATCCTCCCCTGCATCATTTTACATCCTATCGAACATCATTTTATATTCTGTCCGGCATCATCCCAGAGCCTCCCCAGCATCACTTACATATTCCACAGCATCATCGTATATCCTACCAAGCATCAATCATCGTCCTCCCCAGCATCATCCCACATCTTTACCAGCAAACATCATTTTACATTTTCCACGTTATCATCATATATTATCACCAGAATCATCGTTTGTCCTTCCCAGCATCATTTTGCATCCTGTCCAGCATCATCTTACGTCCTTCCAAGCATGATCCTACATTCTCCCCAGCCTCATCGTACATCTTTCGTAGCATTATCTTACATCCTCTTGAGCATGATCCTACATCCTCCCCAGCATCATCCTACGTCCTCCCAATATCATTGTACATCATCCCCAGCATTATCCTACATCCTCCCCAGTATCATCTTAAATCCTCCCCTACGTAATCTTACATCCTCCAGGATCGTCGAACGTCCTCCCAAGCATCATCCTGAATCCTTTTCAGCATCATCTTACATCATTCTACGTCCTACACACCATCATCCTACATCTTCCCAAGCATAATTCTATATCGTCCCAAATTTTATCCTAGTTCTTACCAACATCATCCTCTTGAGGATCATCTTACATTCTCCCAAGCATCATCTTCAATCCTCCCAAGCAGCTTCATCCTATATCCTCCTTAGCATCATCTTACATCCTTTTCACCATCATCCTTCATCCTCACTAACATCATCCTACATCCTCCCCAGCGCCATATAACATTCTCAAGGTCATCATACTTCCTCCCTAGTATCGTCATACATCCTCCCAGCATCATCCTACATCCTCTCCAAAATCATCCTACATCATCCACATCATCATCCTATATTCTTCGCAGCACCATACCACGTCCTCTCCAGTATCATTCTACATCATCCCAGCATCATCCTATATCCTCTACATTTTCCCTAGCATCATCATACGTCCTCACAGAATAATCATACAACTTCCACAGCATCATCCTACATCCTCCCCAGCATCATCCTACATACTTTCCAGGATTATTCTGTCTCCAGCATCATCTTACATCTTCCGCAACATCATCCTAAATTCTTTCCAGCATCATCCCACATCCTCTTCAGCATCACTCTAAATCATCCTAGCATCATCTAACATCCTACTCAGTATCATCCTACATCCTCCCCAGCATCATCCTACATCCTCTTCACCATCGTCTTACATCCTTCCTTGCATCAAGTTAAGTCCTTCAAAGCATCTCACTATATCCTCCCCAGCATCATCTTTCATCCTCCCAACATCATCCTACATCCTTTTTTAGCATTAACTTACATCCTCCGTAGGTTTATTCTCCATCATTCCAGCATCATACATCCTTCTCACCATCATCACGCATCCTCTCAGCATCATGTAACATCCTCCCAGAATTCCCTTACATCATCATATATCCTTCCCAGCATCATCGTACATCCTCCCAGCATCATCGTACATCCTCCCAGCATCATTCTTCATCCTCCACAATATAATCTTACATCCCTCCCATCATCATCTTACATCCTTCTCAGCATAATCTTACTTCCTCCAAGAACCAACCTACCTCCTATACAGCATCATCTCACATCCTAACCAACATCATCCTACGTCATCCCAGCATCATCCTGTATCCTCCCAAGCATTATCCTACATCTTCCCTAGCTACATCCTTCTCAGCATCATCCAACATCTTCCCACAATCAACATACCTCTTCCACACCATCTTTATACATCCTCTCTAACATCGTACATCCTCCCCATATCACCCAGCTTCATCTCATATCCTACGCGGCATCAAAGCATAATCCTACGTTTTTAATAGCATCACATACATTCTCCCTAACATCATCATGCATCATCCCTAACATTAGATTACATCCTACCAAGCATCATCCTACATCCTCTCAGCATCTTCCTACATCCTCCCTAGCTTCATCCTACGTCCTACATCCTCCTCAACATTTTCCAACATCCTCCCAAGCATCACCATATATCCCTTCCAGCATCATCTCACATAACTAGCCTCATCATACGTCCTCCCCAGCATCATCCTACGTCTTCCACAGCATCATCATACATCCTCCATAACATCAACTTACACCCTCCACAGCATCATCCCACATCCTTCCACATTTCATCCTACTTCCTCCCAGCATCATCTTATATCCTTTCCATCATCATCTTACATCCTTCTCAACATCATCCAACATCCTCCCAGCATCATCCTACGTCTTCCAGAGCATCATCGTACATCCTTCCTAACATCATTCATTCTCCATAGCATCAACTGACACCCTTCCAACTTCATCCAACATCCTCCCAGCATCATCTTAATGTCTTCCAGAGCATCATCGTACATCCTTCCTAACATCATTCATTCTCCATAGCATCAACTGACACCCTTCCCAACATCATCCTACATCCTTCCCCGTTCCATCCTAAGTTCCCCAGCATCATCCTTTGTCCTCTCCAGCATCATCCTACATCCTACAAGTATTATCCTTATTCCACCCCAACATAATACTACATCCTGCCCAGTGTCATCCTACGTCCACCTCAGCATCATTCTACATCCTTCCCAGCGTCTTTCTACATTCTCTCTAGTATCGTTTCACATTCAACCCAACACCATGCTACTTCCCAGAGTCATCCTACATCCTTCCACGTTTCATCCTTCGTCCTCCAGGTATCCTTCGTCTTTAGCACCATCCTACATCCTCCCAGCATCTTACAACATCTCCAGCGCCATCCTACATCCTCCCAAGCATCTTACATCCTCAGCAAATATAATCCTACGTCCTCTCAAGCATTACATCCTCCCAGCATCATCCAAAGTCTTCCCTAGCACTATTATATATCCTTCCAACATTATCCTACAACATCCTTAGCATTAACTTTCATCCTCCGTAGGTTCATCCTCCATCCTCCCCAGCATTATTTCCTTCCCCGTTTCATCCTACGTTCTTCCAACATCATCCTTCGTCCTCTCCAGTATCATCATATATCCTCCCCGCATCATCCTACATCCACCCCAGGATAAACCTACATCCTACCCAGCGTCATCCTACGCCTTCCTCAGCATTATTCTACATCCTTTCCAGCATCTTTCTACATTCTCTCCAGTATCATTTCACCATTCGACGAATCATCTTACATCCTCCTCACCATGATCGTGCATCCTCACAAGCATGATCCTACGTCGTCCCCAGTATCATCCTGCATGCTCCTGGCGTTAGCCTATATTCTCCCCACCATCATCCTACATCCTTCCAGCAAAATTCTACTTCCTCCCCACCAGCATCATCGTATGCCCTCCACAGCATAATCCTATATTCTATTCAGCATCAACTTATATCTTTCCCATTATAAAGCTACGTTTTTCCCACCATGATCCTACGTCTTCTCCAGCATCATTATGATCCTCACAAATTCATCTATGCTTCCCTACATCAAATCACATCCTTCCCAGCGCCATCCTACATAATTTCATCCTATGACCTCCATACCTCATCCATCGTTTTCTCCAGGATCATCCTACGACCTTTCCAGCATCATATTCCATCTTCTCAGCATCATCCTACGTCCTCTGCAACATCTGCCTAGTTCCTCCTCTTCAGCATCATCCTTCATTCTCTTCAGCATCATCCTATATCTTCCCCAGCATCATCCAATATTCTACCCGTTTCATCCTACGTCCTCCCAAGCATCATTCTACATCCTACTTCCTCACCAGAATCATCTTACATCTTCTCCAGTATTATCTTATATTCTCCCCAGCATCATCCTACCTCCTCCCCAGCATCATCTTATATTTATCTCAGGATCATCGTATATCCCTCAGCATCAACTTACGCCCTCTTCAGCATCATCGTACATCCTCACCAGCGTCATTTTACATACTCCCCAGCATCATCCTACGTCCTCCCCAGCAACTTCCAAAGTTCTGCCCCACATCATCTTATATCCTCACCAGCATCAAATTATATCCTCAACGGCAGCATCCTACCTCCTCCCTAGCATCATCTTACATCCACCCAGCATCATTCGACATCCTTCCCTGCATCATATTACGTCCTCTCTAGCAACATCCACAGTATCATCATACATCCTTCCTAGCATTATCCTACGTCCTTCCCAACATCATCATACATCTTCCCGAGTATCATCCTACATCCTTTCCAGTATCACCCTACACCCTCCCCAGCATCATCTTACATCCTGTCCAGCATCATCTTGTGTTCTAAGGATCATCCTATATCCTTCCAGCATCATTCTACATACTTCCCATTATCATCTTACATCTTCCTAATTCCGCCTTAGCATTATTATGCCTCCTCCCATGCATCATCCTACACCGTATCCAGCATCATCTTAATTCTTACCCATCATCCTACGTTCTCCCAGCATCATCTTACGTCTTCCCATGAATCATCATACATTCTCCCCAGCATCATCCTACATCCTTCCCAGCATCATCCTATATTCTCCATACTTTCATACTATATCTTCCCAACATCATCCTTTGTCCTCTCCAACATCATCCTATATTCTCCCCATCATCATCTTTCATCCTTCCATCCTCCAAAGCATTATACTACTTTTCCCTAGCATGTTACTACTTCCTACCCAGGATTCTTCGTCCTCTCCAGCTTTATCCTATATTCTAAGCATCATCCTATATCTTCCCAGCACCGTTTTGCATCCTTCTCAGTATCTTCCCACATCCTGCCCAGCATCAACCTATGGCCTCCCGAGCATCATCGTACATCCACCCCGGCAACATCCTTTATCCTCCCAGCATCACAATATGTCCTCTCAGCATCTTACATCTTTACCAGCATCATCCTCCCTGGTATCATATTACATCCACAATGGCATCATCCTACTTCCTCTGCAGCATCATCGTACATCTTCCCGGCATCATCCTACATCCTCAACAGCATCATCCTACGTCCTCTTCTGTATCATTCTACATCATCCACAGCATCATCCTACATTCTTCCGAGCATCATTCGACGTCCTCTCCAACATTATTTCAAATTATCCCAGCATCATCCTACATCCTCCCTAGCATTATCCTCTCAAGCATCACCTTTATGACTTCATCCTACATTCTCCCCAGCACCATCTTCCTAATCAGCATCATCCTACATCCTCCCCAGCATCATCGTACATCCTTTTCAGCATCATGCTACATTCTCGCCAGCCTTACCTTCCATTCTGTGCAGCATCACCTTATGTCCTTCCAATCATCATCCTACATCCTCTCCATTATCATCTTATATACTCCCAGCATTATCCTACGTCCTCCACAGCATCATCTTATAACCTCCACATCATAATCATATATCCAACGCGTCTTCATACATTCTGACTAGAATCGTCTCATCCTTCCTATCATCATCGTACATCCTCGACACCATCTTCTTACATCCACCTTAACATCATCTTACAGCCACCACAGCATCCTCCTACGTCATCTCCAGTATCATCGTACATCCTTCCTAGCATCATCCCACCTATTCCTTAGCATCATCATACATCCTCCTAGCCTCATCCTACATCCTCCTCGCATCATCCTAAATGCTACCCATTAACATCCAAGAAACCTTCTCAGCATCATCTTACCTCCTCTCCAGCATCATACTACATCATCCATAGCATCATTCTAGAGATAGCATCATCCTACATCCTCCCAACATTATCCTACATCCTCTCAAGCATCATTCTACTTCCTCCTTTGACCACCTTAGCATCATCCTACAATCCCCCAGCATCATCCTAATTCCTCCTAAACATCGTTTGGCAACCTACTAAGGATCATCCTACATCAATCCAGCATCATCTTACATCCTCCCAGCATCATCTGACATCCTCTCTAGCATCATCCTACATCCTCGGAAGCATCAATTTTCGTTATTCTTAGCATCATCCTACATCCTTAATAGCATCATCGTAGATCCTCCCAGCATTATCTTTCATACTTCCCACCACTATCATACGTTCTCCCAGCATCATCGTACATCCTTCCCATCATCATCCTACATCCTCCCCATCATCATCCTTTGTTCTCCATAGCATTATAGTACATCCTTAGCAGCACTTACATCCTCCCCAGAATCATCCTACGTCCTCCCTAGCATCTTCCTGTATCCACCACACTATCGTCTTACATCCTTCACAGCATCATCCTACGTCCTCTCTAGCCTCATCTTACATCCTCCCAGCATCATCCTTCATCCACCTCAGCATTATCGTACATCATCCCAGGATCATGCTGCCTTTTCAGCATCATCTTATATCGTCTCCAGCATCATTTTACATCTTCCCCTGCATCATTTTACATCCTATCGAGCATCATTTTATATTCTATCCGGCATCATCCCAGAGCCTCCCCAGCATCACTTACATATTCCACAGCATCATCGTATATCCTACCAAGCATCAATCATCGTCCTCCCCAGCATCATCCCACATCTTTACCAGCAAACATCATTTTACATTTTCCACGTTATCATCATATATTATCACCAGAATCATCGTTTGTCCTTCCCAGCATCATTTTGCATCCTGTCCAGCATCATCTTACGTCCTTCCAAGCATGATCCTACATTCTCCCCAGCCTCATCGTACATCCTCTTGAGCATGATCCTACATCCTCCCCAGCATCATCCTACGTCCTCCCAATATCATTGTACATCATCCCCAGCATTATCCTACATCCTCCCCAGTATCATCTTAAATCCTCCCCTACGTAATCTTACATCCTCCAGGATCGTCGAACGTCCTCCCAAGCATCATCCTGAATCCTTTTCAGCATCATCTTGCATCATTCTACGTCCTACACACCATCATCCTACATCTTCCCAAGCATAATTCTATATCGTCCCAAATTTTATCCTAGTTCTTACCAACATCAATCCTCCCAAGCAGCTTCATCCTATATCCTCCTTAGCATCATCTTACATCCTTTTCACCATCATCCTTCATCCTCACTAACATCATCCTACATCCAGCGCCATATAACATTCTCAAGGTCATCATACTTCCTCCCTAGTATCGTCATACATCCTCCCAGCATCATCCTACATCCTCTCCAAAATCATCCTACATCATCCACATCATCATCCTATATTCTTCGCAGCACCATACTACGTCCTCTCCATCATCTACATCATCCCAGCATCATCCTACCTATCCTCTACATTTTCCCTAGCATCATCCTACATCCTCCCCAGTATCATCTAACACCTTCCATAGCATCATCCTACATACTTTCCAGGATTATTCTGTCTCCAGCATCATCCTACATCTTCCGCAACATCATCCTAAATTCTTCCCAGCATCATCCCACATCCTCTTCAGCATTACTCTAAATCATCCTAGCATCATCTAACACCCTACTCAGTATCATCCTACATCCTCCCCAGCATCATCCTACATCCTCTTCACCATCGTCTTACATCCTTCATTGCATCAAGTTAAGTCCTTCAAAGCATCTCCCTATATCCTCCCCAGCATCATCGAACATCCTTCCCAGCACTATTTCACGTACTCAAGAACCTTTGTTTTTCAGATTATCTATTACCACTAAAGAGAAAGAAAAAAAGGTGGGAAATTCTTTAGGGATAAAATATACTTTCTAAATAGTTTTCAGTACAGCTTTCAATACATCGTTAGAAACGATGTAAAAATGGAGAATGTTTGTTCTTGATATCTGTTACGAGTAATGGCAAAATATGGCATTGAATTTTTCAGGGGAATCTTTTTTCTCGATCAATACAGTAAGGAATCGTTTTTCCAGGATAAGAAAATGAAGAATCTTTGTTCTTTAGATTATCTATTACACTAAACAGAAAGAAAAAAGGTAGGGGATTCTTGTAGGATAAAATATACTTTCGATCTAATACTTTCGATTCTAATCTATTTAAGATTAGACACTATTAAACGATCTATACTTTCGATTCTAATCTATTTAAGATTAGACAGTATTAAACGATACAAAAATGGAGAATGTATGTTTTTAAGATCTTATGTTACGAGTAATGACAAAAAATGGCCGGAAACATGAGGAATCGATTTCTAGGATACGAAAATGAAGAACCTTTGTTTTATGATTATCTATTACCGCTAAATAGAAAGAAAAAAAAGGTAGGGAATTCTTAAGAGAGAAAATGGAGAATCTTCGCTTTTAAGATCTTCGGTTAGGAGCAATGAGAAAAAATGGCACGGAATTTTTCAGGGAAATTCTTTTTTTTTTTTTTATCAATGGAGCTCTCAAAATATGAGGGATCGTTTTTCGAGGATATGAAAATGAAGAACCTTTGTTTTTAAGATTATCTATTACCACTAAAGAGAAAGAAAAAAAGGTAGGGAATTCCTTAAGGATAAGATATACTTTCTAAATAGATCTCAATAATGGAAATAATGGAAAAATGGAGAATGTTCGTTCTTAAGATCTGTTACGAATAATGGCAAAAAGTGGCATGGAATCGTTTTTCGAATCCTTCGTTTTTACGATTATCTATTACCGCTAAAGAGAAAGAAAAAAGGTAAGGATTAGGGATTAAACATACTTTCTAAATAGATTTCAAAAACAGCTTTCTAAACAGTAAACACCGGTATAAAATTGGAGAAACTTCGTTTATAAGATCTTCGGTTACGAGGAATGAGAAAAAAATGGCAGGGAATTTTTAAAGAAAATTCTTTTTTCGATCAATACAGATCTTAAAGCATGAGGAATCGTTTTTCTAGGATACGAAAATGAAGAACCTTTGTTTTTAAGATTATCTATTACCGCTAGAGAGTAAGAAAAAAAAGTAGGAATAGATTTTAATACGGCTTTCTAAACAGTATTAACTGAGTTAGAAATGGAGAACGTTCGTGTTTAAGATATGTTACGAGTAATGACAGAAAATGGCAGGGAATTTTTCAGGGGAAGTTTTTTACTATCAATACAGGTCTTAAAACATGAGGAATCGTTTTTCGAGGATATGAAAATGAAAAATCTTTGTTCTTAAGATTATGTATTACCACTAAAGAGAAAGAAAAAAGGAAAGGAATTCTTTTGGGATGAAATATACTTTCTAAATAGATTTCAATGCAGCTTTCTAAACAAGTGTTAAAATGTAAAAATGGAGAACTTTCCTATTTAATCTCTTGCGAGTAATGAAAGAAAATGGCAAAGAATTTTTCAGGAAAATTTTTTTTACGATCAATACAGGTCTTAAAACATGAAGAATCGTTTTTTTTTTATATAAAAATGAAGAATCTTTGTCTTTAAGATTAACGCTAATTAGAAAGAAGAAAAGGTAGGGAATTCCTTAGGGATAAAATATACTTTCTAAATAGATATTTAACCACTGTTAAACGGTATAAAAATAGAGATTCTTCGTTTTTAAGATTGGTTACGAGCAATGAGAAAAAATGGCATAGAATTTTTCAGGGAAGTTCATTCTATTCCTAAGGAATTCCCTACCTTTTTTCTTTCTCTTTAGTGGTAATAGATAATCTCAAGAACAAAGATTCTTCGTTTTCATATCCTCGAAAACGACTTTTCACATTTTAGGAGCTGTATTGATCGAAAACAAGATTCCCCTGAAAAATTATTGCAACTTTTTGCCATTACTCGTAACTGATCATAAGAACGAACATTCTCCATTTTTACATCGTTTAATAGTCTTTAGAAAGCTATATTGAGATCTATTTAGAAAGTATATCATCCTTAAGGAATTCCCTACCTTTTTTCTTTCTCTTTAGCGGTAATAGATAATCTTAAAAACAAAGGTTCTTCATTTTCATCTATTTAGAAATTATATTTTATCCCTAAAGAATTTTTTCTTTTTTTCTTTCTCTTTAGCGGTGTAGATAAGCTTAAAAACAAAGAAAAACGATTCCTCATGTTATAAGGGAAATTTCCCTGTAAAATTCTTTGCCATTTTTTCTCATAGCTCGTAACCAAAGATCTTAAAAACGATCATATCCTCGAAAACGATTCCTCATGTTTTAGGAGCTGTATTGATCGAAAACAAGATTCCCTGAAAAATTTATTGCAACTTTTTGCCATTACTCGTAAGTGATCTTAAGAACGAACATTCTCCATTTTTACATCGTTTAATAGTCTTTAGAAAACTGTATCTATTTAGAAATTATATTTTATCCCTAAAGAATTTCCTACCTTTTTTCTTTCTCTTTAGCATATCCTAGAAAAACGATTCCTCATGTTATACGGGAAATTTCTCTGTAAAATTACATGCTATTTTTTCTCATTGCTCGTAACCGATCTTAAAAACAAAGATTCTCCATTTTTATACGTGTTAATAATGTTTAGAAAGCTGTATTTAAATCTATTTAGAAAATATATTTTCTCCCTTAAGAATTCCCTACCTTTTTTTTCTTTCTATTTTGCTTTAACAAGAAAAACGATTCCTCCATTTCTCCATTTCTACATCATTTAATACTGTTTAGAAAGCTGTATTGAAATCAATTTAGAAAGGAATTTCCTACCTTTTTTCTTTCTCTTTAGCGGTAATAGATAATCTTAAAAACAAAGGTTCTTCATTTTCATATCCTAGAAACACGATTCCTAATGTTTGATAAAAAAATAAAAATCCTTGAAAAATTTCCAGCCATTTTTTGTCATTTCCAGTAACATAAGATCTCAAAAACATACTTTCTCCATTTATGTATCTAATAGTGTTTAGAAAGCTGTCTTGAAATCTATTTAGAAAGTATATTCTATCTCAAAAGAATTCCTTTCCTTTTTTCTTTCTCTTTATTGGTAATAGATAATCTTAGGAAACAAGATTTTTCATTTTTATGAAACTGTATTTTAGGAACTGTATTGATCGAAAAAAAGATTCACCTGAAAAATTCCATGCCATTTTTTGCTATTACTCGTAACAGATATTAAGAACGAACATTCTCCATTATTATGCCGTATACTGAAATCTATTTAGAAAGTATATTGTATCCCTAAAGAATTTTCTACCCTTTTTTCTTTTTAGTGGTAATAGATAATCTTAAAAACAAAGGTTCTTCATTTTCATATCCTAGAAAAACGATTCCTCATGTTTTAAGAGCGAAAAAAAATTTCCCTGAAAAATTCCCTGCCATTTTTTCTCATTGCTCGTAACCGAAGATCTTAAAAACGAAGATTCTCCGTGTAATAGTATATTTAAATCTAGTTAGAAAGTATATTTTATCCCTACAGAATTTCCGACCTTTTTTTCTTTCTCTTTAGGGGTAATAGATAATCTTAAAAACAAAAGTTCTACTAGATATACGATTCCTAATTTTTGAAGATGTGTATTGATCGAAAAAAAAAAATTTCCCTGAAAAATTTCCTGCCATTTTTTGTCATTTCTCGTAACATACTTTCTCCATTTTTGTATCGTTTAATAGTTTTTAGAAAGCTGTATTGAATTCCATTTAGAAAGTATTTTTATCGAAAAACGATTAGGCACTTTTAGGAAAAAAAGATTCACCTGAAAAATTCCATTCCATTTTTTGCCATTACTCGTAACATTCTCCATTATTATACCGTTTCATAGTGTTTAGAAAGCTGTATTGAAATCTATTTAGAAAGTATATTTCATCCCTAAAGAATTTCCTGCCTTTTTTTTTTCTGTAACGGTAATAGATAATCTTAAAAACTAAGGTTTTTCATTTTCATATCCTAGAAAAACGATTCCTCGTGTTTTAAGAGTTCCATTGATAGAAAAAAATTTCCCTGAAAAATTCCCTGCCATTTTTTCTCATTGCTCGTAACCGAAGATCTTAAAAACGAAGATTCTCAATTTTTATACCGTTTAATTGTGTTTAGAAAGCTGTATTGAAATCCATTTGGAAAGTATATTTCAGCCCTAAAGAATTTCCTACCCTTTTTTCTTTCTTTTGAGCGGTAATAGATAATCTTAAGAACAAAGAATCATCATTTCATATGCTCGAAAAACGATTTCTCACATTTTAGATCTTAAGATCTTAAAAACAGTCTATTTTTGTATCGTTTAATAGTCCTTAAAAAGCTGTATTAGAAAGTATATTTTATTCCTAAGGAATTCCCTACCTTTTTCTTTCTCTTTACATGTAATAGATAATCATAAAAGCAAAGATTCTTCATTTTCGTACACCACAAAAGCGATTCCTCGAAAAAAAATTTCTCTGAAAAATTTCCTGCCACTTTTTTGTCATTTCTCGTAACATAAGATATTAAAAACACATATTCTCTATTTTTGTATCATTTAATAGTATTTAGAAAGCTATTTTGATATCTATTTACAAAGTGTATTTTATCAGTAAGGAATTTCCTATTTTTTCTTTCTCTTTAGTGATAATCTTAAGAACAAAGATTCTTCATTTTCATGCCCTAAAAAAACGATTACTCATGTATTGATAGAAAAAAAATTTCCCAGAAAAATTTCCTGCCATTCTTTCTCATTCCTCGTAATCGTTTTTTACCGTCTAATAGTGTTTAGAAATCTAAACTGAAATCTATTTAGAAAGTACATTCTATCCCAAGACAATTTCCTACCCTATTTTCTTTCTTTTTAGGGGTAATAAATTTTCTTAAAAACAAAGGTTGTTCATCCTCATATCCTAGAAAAACGATTCCTTAAGTTTTAAGAGATCCATTGATAGAAAAATAATTTCCCTGAAAAATTCCTTCACTTTAATTCATTGCTCGTAACCGATCTTAAACGCGGAGATTCTTCATTTTTATACCGTTTAATACTGTTTAGGAAGCTGTATTGAAACTATTTAGAAAGTATATTTTATTCCTACCTTTTTTCTTTCTCTTTAGATAATCTTAAGAACAAAGATTCTTCATTTTCATATCCTCGAAAAAAAAAGATTCCTCTGAAAAATTTAATGCTACTTTTTTCCATTACTCGTAACAGAATTTAAGAACGAACAACATCTTTACATCGTTTAATAGTCTTTAGAAAGCTGTATTGAAATATATTTAGAAATTATATTTTATCACTAAAGAATTTCTTACCTTTATTTTCTCTCTTTAGCGGTAATAAAAAATCTTAAAAACAAAGGTTCTTCATTTTCATATCCTAGAAAAATGATTCCTCATGGAACATTGATCGAAAAGAAATTACCCTGAAAAATTCCCTGCCATTTTTTCTCATTGCTCATAACCGAAGATCTCAAAAACGAAGATTCTCAATTTTTATACCGTTTAATTGTTTAGAAATCTGTATTGAAATCTATTTAGAAAGTATATTTTATCCCAAAAGAGTTTCCTACCCTTTTTTCTTTCTTTTTTGTGGTAAGAGATAATCTTAAAAACAAACTTTCTTCATTTTCATATCCTAGAAAAACGATTCCTCATGTTTTAAGAGCTCCATTGATAGAAATAAAATTGCCCTGAAAAATTCTCTGCCATTTTTTCTCATTGTTCGCAACAGATCTTAAAAACTGTTTAGAAAGTTGTATTGAAATCTATTTAGAAAGTATATTTTATTCCTAAAGGATTCCTTTTCATATGCTCGAAAAACGATTTGTCACGTTTTAGAAGCTGTATTAAACGAGAAAATATATAATCTTAAAGACAAAAAGTCTTCATTTTTAGATCCTAGAAAAACGATTCCTCATGTTTTATGAGCTTCATTGAAAGTAAAAAAAATTTCCCTGAAAAATTCCCTGCCATTTTTCTCATTGTTCGTAACCGATCATAAAGACGAAGATTCTCCATTTTTATACTAGGAAGCTGTATTGAAACTATTTAGAAAGTATATTTTATTCCTACATTTTTTCTTTCTCTTTAGATAATCTTAAGAACAAAGATTCTTCATTTTCATATCATCGTTTTAGGAGCTGTATTAATCGAAAAAAAAAGATTCCTCTGAAAAATTTAATGCCATTACTCGTAACAGAACATCCTCCATTTTTACATCGTTTAGAAAGCTGTATTGAAATATATTTAGAAATTATATTTTATCCCTAAAGAATTTCTTACCTTTAGCGGTAAAAACAAAGGTTCTTCATTTTTATATCCTAGAAAAATGATTCCTCATGGAACATTGATCGAAAAGAAACTACCCTGAAAAATTCCCTGCCATTTTTTCTCATTGCTCGTAACCGAAGATCTTAAAAACGAAGATTCTCAATTTTTAGAAATCTGTATTGAAATCTATTTAGAAAGTATATTTTATTCCAAAAGAAATTCCTACCCTTTTTTCTTTCTTTTTTGTGGTGAGATAATCTTAAAAACAAACGTTCTTCATTTTCATATCCTAGGAAAACGATTCCTCATGTTTTGAGGGCTCCATTGATAGAAATAAAATTGCCCTGAAAAAATTTGCCATTTTTCTCATTGTTCGCAACAGATCTTAAAAACGAAGATTCTCCTTTTGACACTTTAGAAAGTTGTATTGAAATCTATTTAGAAAGTATATTTTATTCCTAAAGGATTCCTTTTCATATGCTCGAAAAACTATTAAACTGTATTAAACGAGAAAATACATAATCTTAAAGACAAAAAGTCTTCATTTTTAAATCCTGGAAAAACGATTCCTCATGTTTTATGAGCTCCATTGAAAGAAAAAGAATTTCCCTGAAAAATTCCCTGCCATTTTTTCTCATTGTTCGCAACAGAAAATTCTCCTTTTAACACTTTAGAAAGTATATTTTATTCTTAAAGGATTCCTTTTCATATGCTCGAGAAACGATTTGTCATGTCTTAGGAGCTGTATTAAACGAGAAAATATATAATCTTAAAGACAAAAAGTCTTCATTTTTAAAACCTAGAAAAATGATTCCTCATGTTTTATGAGCTCCATTGAAAGAAAAAAAATTTCCCTGAAAAATTCCCTGCCATTTTTTCTCTTAAAAACGAAGATTCTCCATTTTTATACTAATTAATACTGTTTAGGAAGCTGTATTTAGAAAGTATATCTCATCCCTGCAGAATTTCCTTTTTTTCTCTTTAATGTTAATAATCTTGAAAATAAAGGTTCTTCATTTTCATATCCTAGAAAAATGATTCCTCATGTTTTAAGAGCTCGAGTGATAGAAAAAAACATTTCCCTGAAAAATTCTCTGCCATTTTTTCTCATTACTCGTAACTGATCTTAAAAACGAAGATTCTCCATTTTTATACCTTTTAATAGGTTTTGGAAAGTTGTAATGATATCTATTTATTAAGTATATTTTATCCCTGAAGAATTTCCTACCTATTCTTTCTCTTTAGCGGTAATAGATAATCTTAAAAACAAAGGTTCTTCATTTTCATGTCCTCAAAAAACGATTCCTTATGTTTTAAGAGCTCCATTGTTAGAAAAAAAAAAATTCCCTGAAAAATTCCCTGCCATTTTATCCCATTGCTCGAAACCGATCTTAAAAATGAAGATTCTCCATTTTTTGTACCGTTTAATAGTGTTTAGAATGCTGTATTGAAATATATTTAGAAAGTATATTAAAATATACTTTCAATGCATTTTTTGCCATTACTCGTAACATATCTTAAAAACATACATTCTCCATTTTTGCATCGTTTAATAGTGTTTAGAAAGCTGTATTGCAATTTATTTAGAAAGTATATTTTATCCTAAAAGAATTCCCTACCTTTTTTCTTTCTCTGGAAAAACGATTCCTCACACTTTAGATGTATTGATCGAAAAAAGATTCCTTTTAAAAATTCCATGCCATTTTAAGAACAAACTCTGAAATCTATTTAGAAAGTATGTTTTATCCCTAAAGAATTTCCAACCTTTTTTTCTTTCTCTTTAGTGGTAATAGATAATCTTAAAAACAAAGGTTCTTCATTTTCATATCCTGGAAAAACGATTCCTTATGTTTTAAGAGCTCTATTGATAGGAAAAAATTCCCCTGAAATATTCCGTAATTTTTTCTCATTGCTCGAGGATCCTCCATTTTTATATCGTTTAATAGTGTTTAGAGAGCTGTATTGAAATCTATTTAGAAAGTATATTTATCCTAAAGAATTCCTACCCTTTTTTCTTTCTCTTTAGCGGTAACAGATAATCTTAAAAACAAAGGTTCTTCATTTTCATCTATTTAGAAATCATATTTTATCCCTAAAGAATTTTTTCTTTTTTTCTTTCTCTTTATCGGTGTAGATAAGCTTAAAAACAAAGGTCCTTCATTTTCATATCCTAGAAAAACGATTCCTCATGTTATAAGGGAAATTTCCCTGTAAAATTCTTTGCCATTTTTTCTCATTGCTCGCAACCAAAGATCTTAAAAACGATCATATCCTCGAAAACGATTCCTCATGTTTTAGGAGCTGTATTGATCGAAAATAAGATTCCCTGAAAAATTTATTGCAACTTTTTGCCATTACTCGTAAGTGATCTTAAGAACGAACATTCTCCATTTTTACATCGTTTAATAGTCTTTAGAAAACTGTATCTATTTAGAAATTATATTTTATCCCTAAAGAATTTCCTACCTTTTTTCTTTCTCTTTAGCATATCCTAGAAAAACGATTCCTCATGTTATACGGGAAATTTCTCTGTAAAATTACATGCTATTTTTTCTCATTGCTCGTAACCGATCTTAAAAACAAAGATTCTCCATTTTTATACGTGTTGATAATGTTTAGAAAGCTGTATTTAAATCTATTTAGAAAATATATTTTCTCCCTTAAGAATTCCCTACCTTTTTTTTCTTTCTATTTTGCTTTAACAAGAAAAACGATTCCTCCATTTCTCCATTTCTACATCATTTAATACTGTTTAGAAAGCTGTATTGAAATCAATTTAGAAAGGAATTTCCTACCTTTTTTCTTTCTCTTTAGCGGTAATAGATAATCTTAAAAACAAAGGTTCTTCATTTTCATATCCTAGAAACACGATTCCTAATGTTTTATAAAAAAATAAAAATCCTTGAAAAATTTCCAGCCATTTTTTGTCATTTCCAGTAACATAAGATCTCAAAAACATACTTTCTCCATTTATGTATCTAATAGTGTTTAGAAAGCTGTCTTGAAATCTATTTAGAAAGTATATTTTTTCTTTCTCTTTATTGGTAATAGATAATCTTAGGAAACAAGATTTTTCATTTTTATGAAACTGTATTTTAGGAACTGTATTGATCGAAAAAAAGATTCACCTGAAAAATTCCATGCCATTTTTTGCTATTACTCGTAACAGATATTAAGAACGAACATTCTCCATTATTATGCCGTTTTATACTGTGTAATAGGTATACTGAAATCTATTTAGAAAGTATATTGTATCCCTAAAGAATTTTCTACCCTTTTTTCTTTTTAGTGGTAATAGATAATCTTAAAAACAAAGGTTCTTCATTTTCATATCCTAGAAAAACGATTCCTCATGTTTTAAGAGCGAAAAAAAATTTCCCTGAAAAATTCCCTGCCATTTTTTCTCATTGCTCGTAACCGAAGATCTTAAAAACGAAGATTCTCCGTGTAATAGTATATTTAAATCTAGTTAGAAAGTATATTTTATCCCTACAGAATTTCCGACCTTTTTTTCTTTCTCTTTAGATAATCTTAAAAACAAAAGTTCTACTAGATATACGATTCCTAATTTTTGAAGATGTGTATTGATCGAAAAAAAAAAATTTCCCTGAAAAATTTCCTGCCATTTTTTGTCATTTCTCGTAACATACTTTCTCCATTTTTGTATCGTTTAATAGTTTTTAGAAAGCTGTATTGAATTCCATTTAGAAAGTATTTTTATCGAAAAACGATTCGGCACTTTTAGGAAAAAAAGATTCACCTGAAAAATTCCATTCCATTTTTTGCCATTACTCGTAACATTCTCCATTATTATACCGTTTCATAGTGTTTAGAAAGCTGTATTGAAATCTATTTAGAAAGTATATTTCATCCCTAAAGAATTTCCTGCCTTTTTTTTTTCTGTAACGGTAATAGATAATCTTAAAAACTAAGGTTTTTCATTTTCATATCCTAGAAAAACGATTCCTCGTGTTTTAAGAGTTCCATTGATAGAAAAAAATTTCCCTGAAAAATTCCCTGCCATTTTTTCTCATTGCTCGTAACCGAAGATCTTAAAAACGAAGATTCTCAATTTTTATACCGTTTAATTGTGTTTAGAAAGCTGTATTGAAATCCATTTGGAAAGTATATTTCATCCCTAAAGAATTTCCTACCCTTTTTTCTTTCTTTTGAGCGGTAATAGATAATCTTAAGAACAAAGAATCATCATTTCATATGCTCGAAAAACGATTTCTCACATTTTAGATCTTAAGATCTTAAAAACAGTCTATTTTTGTATCGTTTAATAGTCCTTAAAAAGCTGTATTAGAAAGTATATTTTATTCCCAAGGAATTCCCTGCCTTTTTTTCTTTCTCTTTACATGTAATAGATAATCATAAAAGCAAAGATTCTTCATTTTCGTACACCACAAAAGCGATTCCTCGAAAAAAAAATTTCTCTGAAAAATTTCCTGCCACTTTTTATTTCTCGTAACATAAGATATTAAAAACACATATTCTCTATTTTTGTATCATTTAATAGTATTTAGAAAGCTATTTTGATATCTATTTACAAAGTGTATTTTATCAGTAAGGAATTTCCTATTTTTTCTTTCTCTTTAGTGATAATCTTAAGAACAAAGATTCTTCATTTTCATGCCCTAGAAAAACGATTACTCATGTATTGATAGAAAAAAAATTTCCCAGAAAAATTTCCTGCCATTCTTTCTCATTCCTCGTAATCGTTTTTTACCGTCTAATAGTGTTTAGAAATCTAAACTGAAATCTATTTAGAAAGTGCATTCTATCCCAAGACAATTTCCTACCCTATTTTCTTTCTTTTTAGGGGTAATAAATTTTCTTAAAAACAAAGGTTGTTCATCCTCATATCCTAGAAAAACGATTCCTTAAGTTTTAAGAGATCCATTGATAGAAAAATAATTTCCCTGAAAAATTCCTTCACTTTAATTCATTGCTCGTAACCGATCTTAAACGCGGAGATTCTTCATTTTTATACCATCATTTAGGAAGCTGTATTGAAACTATTTAGAAAGTATATTTTATTCCTACCTTTTTTCTTTCTCTTTAGATAATCTTAAGAACAAAGATTCTTCATTTTCATATCCTCGAAAAAAAAAGATTCCTCTGAAAAATTTAATGCTACTTTTTTCCATTACTCGTAACAGAATTTAAGAACGAACAACAACATCTTTACATCGTTTAATAGTCTTTAGAAAGCTGTATTGAAATATATTTAGAAATTATATTTTATCACTGAAGAATTTCTTACCTTTATTTTCTCTCTTTAGCGGTAATAGAAAATCTTAAAAACAAAGGTTCTTCATTTTCATATCCTAGAAAAATGATTCCTCATGGAACATTGATCGAAAAGAAATTACCCTGAAAAATTCCCTGCCATTTTTTCCTCATTGCTCATAACCGAAGATCTTAAAAACGAAGATTCTCAATTTTTATACCGTTTAATTGTTTAGAAATCTGTATTGAAATCTATTTAGAAAGTATATTTTATCCCAAAAGAGTTTCCTACCCTTTTTTCTTTCTTTTTTGTGGTAAGAGATAATCTTAAAAACAAACTTTCTTCATTTTCATATCCTAGAAAAACGATTCCTCATGTTTTAAGAGCTCCATTGATAGAAATAAAATTGCCCTGAAAAATTCTCTGCCATTTTTTCTCATTGTTCGCAACAGATCTTAAAAACTGTTTAGAAAGTTGTATTGAAATCTATTTAGAAAGTATATTTTATTCCTAAAGGATTCTTTTCATATGCTCGAAAAACGATTTGTCACGTTTTAGAAGCTGTATTAAACGAGAAAATATATAATCTTAAAGACAAAAAGTCTTCATTTTTAGATCCTAGAAAAAGAATTCCTCATGTTTTATGAGCTTCATTGAAAGTAAAAAAATTTCCCTGAAAAATTCCCTGCCATTTTTCTCATTGTTCGTAACCGAAGATCATAAAGACGAAGATTCTCCATTTTTATACTAGGAAGCTGTATTGAAACTATTTAGAAAGTATATTTTATTCCTACATTTTTTCTTTCTCTTTAGATAATCTTAAGAACAAAGATTCTTCATTTTCATATCATCGTTTTAGGAGCTGTATTAATCGAAAAAAAAAGATTCCTCTGAAAAATTTAATGCCATTACTCGTAACAGAACATCCTCCATTTTTACATCGTTTAGAAAGCTGTATTGAAATATATTTAGAAATTATATTTTATCCCTAAAGAATTTCTTACCTTTAGCGGTAAAAACAAAGGTTCTTCATTTTTATATCCTAGAAAAATGATTCCTCATGGAACATTGATCGAAAAGAAATTACCATGAAAAATTCCCTGCCATTTTTTCTCATTGCTCGTAACCGAAGATCTTAAAAACGAAGATTCTCAATTTTTAGAAATCTGTATTGAAATCTATTTAGAAAGTATATTTTATTCCAAAAGAATTTCCTACCCTTTTTTCTTTCATTTTTGTGGTGAGATAATCTTAAAAACAAACGTTCTTCATTTTCATATCCTAGGAAAACGATTCCTCATGTTTTGAGGGCTCCATTGATAGAAATAAAATTGCCCTGAAAAATTTTGCCATTTTTCTCATTGTTCGCAACAGATCTTAAAAACGAAGATTCTCCTTTTGACACTTTAGAAAGTTGTATTGAAATCTATTTAGAAAGTATATTTTATTCCTAAAGGATTCCTTTTCATATGCTCGAAAAACTATTAAACTGTATTAAACGAGAAAATACATAATCTTAAAGACAAAAAGTCTTCATTTTTAAATCCTGGAAAAACGATTCCTCATGTTTTATGAGCTCCATTGAAAGAAAAAGAATTTCCCTGAAAAATTCCCTGCCATTTTTTCTCATTGTTCGCAACAGAAGATTTTCCTTTTAACACTTTAGAAAGTATATTTTATTCTTAAAGGATTCCTTTTCATATGCTCGAGAAACGATTTGTCACGTCTTAGGAGCTGTATTAAACGAGAAAATATATAATCTTAAAGACAAAAAGTCTTCATTTTTAAATCCTAGAAAAATGATTCCTCATGTTTTATGAGCTCCATTGAAAGAAAAAAAATTTCCCTGAAAAATTCCCTGCCATTTTTTCTCTTAAAAACGAAGAGTCTCCATTTTTATACTAATTAATACTGTTTAGGAAGCTGTATTTAGAAAGTATATCTCATCCCTGCAGAATTTCCTTTTTTTCTCTTTAATGTTAATAATCTTGAAAATAAAGGTTCTTCATTTTCATATCCTAGAAAAATCATTCCTCATGTTTTAAGAGTTCGAGTGATAGAAAAAAACATTTCCCTGAAAAATTCTCTGCCATTTTTTCTCATTACTCGTAACTGATCTTAAAAACGAAGATTCTCCATTTTTATACCTTTTAATAGGTTTTGGAAAGTTGTAATGATATCTATTTATTAAGTATATTTTATCCCTGAAGAATTTCCTACCTATTCTTTCTCTTTAGCGGTAATAGATAATCTTAAAAACAAAGGTTCTTCATTTTCATGTCCTCAAAAAACGATTCCTTATGCTTTAAGAGCTCCATTGTTAGAAAAAAAAAAATTCCCTGAAAAATTCCCTGCCATTTTATCCCATTGCTCGAAACCGATCTTAAAAATGAAGATTCTCCATTTTTTGTACCGTTTAATAGTGTTTAGAATGCTGTATTGAAATATATTTAGAAAGTATATTAAAATATACTTTCAATGCATTTTTTGCCATTACTCGTAACATATCTTAAAAACATACATTCTCCATTTTTGCATCGTTTAATAGTGTTTAGAAAGCTGTATTGCAATTCATTTAGAAAGTATATTTTATCCTAAAAGAATTCCCTACCTTTTTTCTTTCTCTGGAAAAACGATTCCTCACACTTTAGATGTATTGATCGAAAAAAGATTCCTTTTAAAAATTCCATGCCATTTTAAGAACAAACTCTGAAATCTATTTAGAAAGTATGTTTTATCCCTAAAGAATTTCCCTTTTTTTCTTTCTCTTTAGTGTTAAAAACAAAGGTTCTTCATTTTCATATCCTGGAAAAACGATTCCTCATGTTTTAAGAGCTCTATTGATAGGAAAAAATTCCCCTGAAATATTCCGTAATTTTTTCTCATTGCTCGTAACAGATGTTAAGAACGAGGATCCTCCATTTTTATATCGTTTAATAGTGTTTAGAGAGCTGTATTGAAATCTATTTAGAAAGTATATTTTATCCCTAAAGAATTTCCTGCCCTTCTTTCTTTCTCTTTAGCGGTAACAGATAATCTTAAAAACAAAGGTTCTTCATTTTCATATCCTAGAAAAACGATTCCTCATGTTTTAAGAATTCATTTGATAGAAAAAATTTCCCTGAAAAATTCTCTGTCATTTACTCTCATTGCTCACAACCGAATATCTTCAAAACGAAGATTCTCCATTTATATAAATACCGTTTAACACTGTTTAGAAAGCTATATTGAAAACTTTTTGGAAAGTATATCTTATCCGTAAGGAATCCTCTACGTTTTTTTTCTTACTCTTTAGCGGTAATACAAAATCTTCTCAAAGTTTCTTCATTTTTACATCCTAGAAAACCGATCCCTCATACTCCCTTGGAAAACGATTCCTCACCTTTAAGGAGCTAAAAAGATTCCTTTGAAAAATTTCATGCCATTTTTTGTCAGTACTCGTAACAGATCTTAAGAACGAACATCGTTTAATAATCTTTAGAAACCTGCATTGAAATCTATTTAGTAAGTATATTTTATCCTTAAGGAATCTCCTACCCTTTTTTTTTCTCATTAGAAGTAATAGATAATCTTAAAAAAGGAGGAATCCTTTTTTAAGAGCTCCATTGATAGAAAAAAAAATTTCCCTCAAAAATTCCGACATTTTTTCTCATTGCTCGTAACCGAAGATCTTAAAAACGATGATTCTTTATTTGTATACCGTTTAAAAAGCTGTATTGAAATCTTTAAAGTATATTTTATTCCGAATGAATTGTTTACGAGCTGTATTGATCGAAAAAAAGATTCCCCTGGAAAATTCCATGCCATTTTTTTTATTGCTCGTAACCGATCTTAAAAGCGAAGATTTTCTGTTTTTATACCATTTAATAGTGTTTAGAAAGCTGTATTGAAATCTTTTAGATAATATATTTCCTCTAAGGAATCTCCTACCTTTTTTTCTTTCTATTTAGCGGTAATAGATAATCTTAAAACACAGGTTCTTCATTTTCATATCTGAGAAAAACGATTCCACATGCTAAAAGATGTGTATTGATGAAAAAAAAATTTACCTGAAAAATTTCCTGCCATAAGATCTTAAAAACAAGCATTTTCCGTTTCTGTATCGTTTAATAGTATTTAGAAAGCTGTATTGAAATCTCTTTAGAAACTATATTTTATCCCAAAAGAATACTCCACCTATTTTCTTTCTCTAGTGGTAATAGATAATGTTAACAAAGATTCTTCATTTTCATATCCTTGAAAAACGATTCCAAATGTATTGATTGAAAAGAAGATTCCCCCGAAAAATTCAATGCATTTTTTGCCATTACTCGTAACATTCTCCATTCTTACATCGTTCAATAGTCTTTAGAAAGCTGTATTGAAGAAATCTGTATAGAAAGTATATTTTATCCTAAAAGAATCTTAAGAACGAAGGTTTTTCATAATATCCTCGAAAAACGATTCCTCACGTTTTAGGAGCTGTATTGATCGAAAAAAGATTCCTTATAAAAATTTTATGCCTTTTTGTTATTACTCCTAACAGATTGAAATCTACTTGGAAAGTATATTTTATCCCTAGAGAATTTCCTACCCTTTTTCTTTCTCTTTAGCTGTAATAGATAATCTTAAAAGCAAAGGTTCTTTATTTTTATATCCTAGAAATACAATTCCTCATGTTTAAAGAGCTCCCTTGATAGAAAAAGATTTTCCCTAAAAAAGTACCGGATTCTAAATTTTTATACCAATTAATACTTTTTTTCTAAAAGTATTGAAATTTATTTAAAATGCATATTTATTTCAAAGTATTGAAATTTATTTAGAATGCATATTTTATCCCTAAGGAATTTCCTACCTTTTCTTCTTTCTATTTAGCGTTAATAGATAATCTTAAAGACAAAATTCCTATGAAAAATTCCTTGCAATTTTCTGTCATTACTCGTAACATTAATACTGTTCAGAAAGCTGTATTGAAATCTAGAAAGTATAATTTATCCTTTTTTTCTTACTCTCTAGCTGTAATAGAAAATCTTAAAAACAAAGGTTCTCCATTTTCATGTCCTAGAAAAACGATTCCTCATGTTTTAAGAGCTCCATTGATAGAAAAAAAAATTCCGTTAAAAATTCTCTGCCATTTTTTCTCATTGCTCATAACCGAAGAACGTATATTGAAATCCATTTAGAAAGTATATTCTATCCCTAAAGAATTTCCTACCCATTTTTCCTTCTCTTTAGCGGTAATAGATAATCTTAAAAACAGATTCTTAATATCCTAAAAATGAGGAATGGTTTTTCTAGGATAAGAAAATGAAGAACCTTTGTTTTTAATATTATCTATTACCACTAATGAGAAAGAAAAAAAGTTTGGAAATTCTTTAGGGATAAAATATACTTTCTAAATAGATTTCAATTCAAAGTTTCTTCTTCAGATCTGTGTCGAGTAATGACAGGTCTTAACACATGAATCGTTTTTCTAGGGTATGAAAATGGCATGGAATTTTTTCAGGGGAATGATTTTTTTTAGATCAATACAGCTCCTAAAACATAAGAAATCGTTTTTCCAGGATATCAAAATGTAGAATCTTTGTTCTTAAGATTATCTATTACCACTAAAGAGAAAGAAAATGGTAGGGAATTTTTGAAAGGATAAAATATACTTTCTAAATAGATTGCAATAGTTTTTTAAACACTATTAAAGGATACAAGAAGGGATAATGTGTTTTTAAGATCATATGTTACGAGTAATGACAAAAAAAGGCTGGAAATTTTTCAGGTTTTTTTTTCGCTCAATACACATATTCAAACTTGAGGAATCATTTTTATAAGATATGAAAATGAAGAAACTGTTTTTACTATTATCTATTACCACTAAATAGAAAGAAAAAAAGAAAATTCTTGAGAGAAAATATACTTTCTAGATACAGCTTGATAGAAAAAAAAATTCCGTTAAAAATTCCCTGCCATTTTTTCTCATTGCTCGTAACCGAAGACCTTAAAAACGAAGATTCTCCGTTTTTATACCGTTTAATGGTGTTTAGAAAGCTGTATCTAGAAATTTCCTTGATTAATTTCGGGACATTTTTTGTCATTACTCATAAGATCTTAAAAACTTACATTATACATTTTTGTATCGTTTAATACTGTTTAGAAAGCTGTATTGGAATCTATTTAGAAAGCATATTTTATCCTAAAAGAATTCCCTACCTTTTTTCTTTATCTTTAGTGGTAATAGATAATCTTAAGAACAAAGATTCTTCATTTTCATATTCCTAACGTTTTAGGAGCTGGAACGAAAAAAAGATTCCCCTGAAAAATTCCATGCCATTTTTTGCCATTAGTCGTAACAGATCTTAAGAAAAAACTTTCTCCACTTTTACCTTGTTAAATAATCTTTAGAAAGTTCTATTGAATTCTATGTAGAAGATATATCTATTACCACTAAAGATGAAGAATTTCCCTGAAAAATTCCCTGCCATTTTTTCTCATTGCTCGTAACAGATATTGATCGAGGATTATCCATTTTTATACCATTTAATAGTGTTTAGAAAGCTGTACTGAAATCTATTTAGAAAGTATATTTTATTCTAAAGAATTTCCTACAAAGGTTCTTCATTTTCATATCCTAGAAAAACGATTCATCATGTTTTAAAAATTTAGTTGAAAGAAAAAAGAATTTCTTGAAAAATACTCTGCCGTTTTCTCTCATTGTTCGTAACCGATCTTAAAAATGAAGATTCTCCATCTAGATACCATTTAACACTGTTTAGAAAGCTGTATTGAAAACTATTTAGAAAGTACATTTCATCTTTAAGGAATTCTGTTTTTTTCTTGCTCTTTAGCGGTAGCAGAATATCTTAAAAACGATTCCTCATATTTGAAGCTATTGATCGAAAAAAAAATTTCCCTAAAAAATTTCCTGCCATTTTTTGTCATTATTCGTTACATACGATTTTAAAGACATACATTCTCCATTTTCGTATCATTTAATAGTTTTTAGAAAACTGTATTGAAATCTCTTTAGAAAGTATATCTAACCGAAATGAATTCCCCACCTTTTTTCTTTCTCTTTAGTGGTAATAGATAATCTTAACAACAAAGATTCTTCATTTTCATATCTTCGAAAAACGATCAAAAAAAGATTCACCAGAAAAATTTAATGCATTTTTTGCCATTACTCGTAACAGATCTTAATAATTAATATTCTCCATTCATACATCGTTTACATAGTCTTTAGAATGCTGTATTAAAATCTTAGAAAGTATATTTTATCCTAAAAGAATTCCCCTTTTCTCTTTCTCTTTAGTGGTAATATCCAATTTAATATCCATTTTAATATTCCTCACGTTTTAGGAGCTGTATTGATCGAAAAAAAGATTCCCTTGAAAAATTTCATGCCACTTTTTGTCATTACTCGTAAAAGTTCTTACGAATGAACATTCTCCATTTTTACATCGTTTAATAGTCTTTAGAAAGTTGTATTGAAATCTATTTAGAAAGTATATCTCCCATTCCCCTTTTTTTCTCTGTAGATAATCTTAAAAACAAAGGTTCTTTATTTTCATATCATCAAAAAACTATTCCTCATGTTTTAAGAGCTCCATTACACTGAAAAATTCCATGCCATTTTCTCTCATTGCTCTTAACTGATCTTAAAAACGAAGATTCTCCATTTTCATACCATTTAACAGTGTTTAGAATGCTAAATTGAAATCTACTTGGAAAGTATATTTTATTCCTAAAGAATTTCCTACCCTTTTTTCTTTCTCTTTATCGATAATAGATAATCTTAAAAACAAAGGTACTACATTTTCATTTACTAGAAAAACGATTCCTTATGTTTAAGGGGCTCCATTGATAGAAAAAACATTTCCCTGAAAAAGTACCTGCCATTTTTTCTCATTGCTCGTAACCGATCTTAAAAACGAACATTCTACATTTTTATACTAATTAATACTTTTTAGAAAGCTGTATTGAAATCTATTAAGAATTTGTATTTTATCTCTAAAGAATTTACCTTTTTTCTTTCTATTTAGCTTTGATAGATAATCTTAAAAACATAGATTCTTAATTTTCACATCCTAAAAAAACGACTCCTCATGATTTAAGACTATTGATTGTGAAAAGTTTCCCTGAAAATTTCTCTGCCATTTCCTGTCATTACTGGTAAGAGATTAAATAAGAAAGTTCGCGATTTTTACATCATTTAACAGTTTAGAAAATTGTATTGAAATCTATTCAGAAATCTATTCTTATCCCAAAAGAATTCCCTACCTTTTTTTCTTTCTCTTTAGTGGTAATAGATAATCTTAAGAACAGATCTTTCATATCCACGTTTTAGGAGCTATATTGATGGAAAAAAAAATTTCCCTGAAACATTCTCTGCCATTTTTTCTCAGATCTTAAAAACGAGCATTCTCCATTCTTATACCATTTAATTGTGTTTAGAAAGTTGTATTGAAATCTATATAGAAAGTATAATTTCTCTCTTAAGAATTTTCTATTTAACGTTAATAGATAATTTAAAAGACAAAGATTCTTCATTCTCGTATCCTAGAAAAACGATTCCTCTTATTGATCCGAAAAAAATTCTCGTAAGACATTCTATGCCATTTTTCTGTCATTACTCGTAACAGATCTTAAATACGAATGTCCTCCATTTCTACCTCATTTAATACTGTTTAGAAAGCTGTATTGAAATCTATTTATAAAGTATATTTCATCCTTTTTTTTCTTACTCTAGCGGTAATAGATAATCTTAAAAAAAAAGTTCTTTATTTTCATATCCTAGAAAAATGATGTTTTGATGTATTGATCGAAAAAACAATTTCCTTTAAAAATTCCCTTGCCATTTTTTCGCGTTGCATTTTTTCGATCTTAAAAACGAAGATTCTCCATTTCTATACCGATTAATATTTTAAAAACCTATTTTTGAAATCTATTTATAAAGTTTGTTTTATCCCTAAAGAATTTTTTACCCTTTTTTCTTTTAGTGGTAATAGATAATCGTAAAAACAAAGATTCTTCATTTTTGTATCCTCGAGAAACGATTCCTCACGTTTTAGGTGCTGTATTGATCGAAAAAAAAATTCATTTGAAAAATTCTCTGCTACTTTTTCCCATTATTCGTACGAACATTCTCTATTTTTCCATCTTTTAATAGTTTTTAGAAAGTATATTTTATCCTTACAGAATCTACAGTTTTTTCTTTATCTTTAACGGTAATAGATAATCTTTGAAATAAAGGTTCTTCATTTTCATATGCTCGAAAAACGATTCCTCATGTGTTAGGAGCTGTATTGATCGAAAAAGATTCCTCTGAAAAATTTCATGCCACTTTTTGCAATTATTCGTAACAAATTTTTAGAACGTTTGTCTTTAGAAAGCTGTATTGAAATCTATTTAGAAAGTATATTTTATCCCTACAAAATTTCCCACCTTTTAGCTTTCTCTTTAGTGGTATAATCATAAAAACAAAGGTTCTTCATTTTCTTATATTGGAAAATCGATTTCTTATGCTCTATTGATAGAAAAAAAAATTCCCTGAAAAATCTTGTTTTAAGACCTGTATTGATCTTAAAAGATTTCTCGTAAGATATTCCCTGTCATTACTCGTAACAGATCTTAAATATGAACGTTCACCATTTCTGACACTGCCATTTTTTCTCAAGATATTAAAAACGAGGATTATCCGTTTTTATACCATTTGATAGTGTTTAGAAACTTGTATTAAAATCTATTTAGAAGGTATGTTCTATCCCTAAAGAATTTCCAACCTTTTTTCCTTTCTATTTAGCAGTAATAGATAATCTTAAAAACACATTTCCTTCATTTTCACATCTAAAAAAAACGATTCCTAATGTTTGAAGATATGTAATGAACGAAAAAAAAAATTACTTGAAACATCTGGCCATTTTTTCCGGACATTTTATCTCATTACTCGTAACCGAAGATCTTAAAAACGAAGAATCTCCATTTTTATACCGTGTAATAGTGTTTAGAAAGGTATATTGAAATCTATTTAGAAAGTACATTCTATCCCTAAAGAATTTCGTACCCTCTTTTCTTTCTTTTCTTTAAAAACAAAGCTTCTTCATTTTCATATCCTAGAAAAACGATTCCTCATGTTTTAAGAATTCAATAGATAAAAAAAATTCCCTGAAAAATTCACTGCCATTTTCTCTCATTGCTCGTAACCGATCTTAAAAACGAAGACTCTTTAGAAAGTATGATTTTATCTGGAAGGATTTCTCAACATTTTTTTCTTGCTCTTTAGTGGTAATAGAAAATCTTAAAAACAAAGGTTCTTAATTTTTACATCCAAGAAAAACGATTCCTCATGTTTGAAGATGTGCATTGAACGAAAAAAAATTTCCCTGAAAAATTTCTTGCCATTTTTCATTACTCGTAACATATCCATTTTTGTATCGTTTAATAGTGTTTAGAAAGCTGTATTGAAATCTCTTTAGAAAGTATTTTTGATCCCAAAAGAATTCTATACCTTTTTTCTTTCTCTTTAGTGGTAATATATAATCATATCCTCGAAAACGATTCCTGTATTGGTCGAAAAAAAGATTCCCTTGAAAAATTTCATGCCACTTTTTGTCATTAATCGTAACAAATCTTGAGACGAAACATTATCCATTTTTTTCCATCGTTTAATAATCTTTAAAAAGTTGTATTGAAATCTGTTTAGAAAGTATATTTTATCCTTAAGGAATCCACTACCCCTTTTTTTTTTTTTCTCTTTAGTGGTAATAGATAATCTTAAAAACAAGGGTTCTTCATTTTCATATCCTCGAAAAACGATTCCTCATGTTTAAAGAGTTCCATTGATAGAAAAAAAATTGTTTAGAATGCTGTTTAGTGGTAATAGATAAAGGTTCTTCATTTTCATATCCTAGATAAACGATTCCTCATGCTTAAAGAGTTCCTTTGATAGAAAAAAATTTCCCTGAAAGAGTACCAGTCATTTTTTCTCATTGCTCGTAAATCTTAAAAACGAAGATTCTACATTTTTATACCAATTAAAATCTATTTAGAAAGTATATTTTATCCCAAAAGAATTCCCTACCTTTTTTTCTTTCTCTTTAGGAGCTGTATTGATAAAAAAAAAAATTTCCCGGAAAAATTGCCTGCCATTTTTTCTAATTGCTCTATTTCTATACCATTCAATAGTGTTTAGAAATTTGTATTGAATTCTATAAAGTAACGAACATTCTCTCTTCTTATACCATTCAATAGTGTTTAGAAATTTGTATTGAATTCTATATAGAAAGTATAATTTCTCTTAAGAATTCACTACCTTTTTTTCTTTCTATTTAACGTTGATAGATAATTCAAAAGACAAAGATTCTTCATTTTCATATCCTAGAAAAACCATTCCTCATGTTTTAAGAACTGTATTGATCGTAAAAAAATTCCCATGAAAAATTCCCTGCCATTTTATGTCATTACTCATAACAAATCTTAAATACGAACGCTCTCCATTTCTACCTCATTTAATACTGTTTAGAAAGTTGTATTAAAATCTATTTAGAAAGTATTTTTTATCCTTAAGATATTCCCTACCTTTTTTTCTTTCTCTAGCGATAATAGATAATCTTAAAAATAGAGGTCTTTCATTATCATATCATAGAAAACCGCCATTTCTTCTCTGCTCGTAACCGATCTTAAAAACGAAAACTCTCCATTTTTATACTGGTTATTACTGTTTAGAGGACTGTTTATGAATCTATTTATAAATTATGTTTTAATCCTTTGTGGTAATAGATAATCGTAGAAATATTCTTCATTATCATATTCTCGGAAAACGATTCCTCAGGTGCTGTATTAATCGAAAAAAAGATTCCCTGAAAAATTCCATGCCACTTTTTGCTCTTATTCGTACCAGATTTTAAGAACGAACATTCTCCATTTTGCATCGTTTAATAGTCTTTAGAAAGCTGTATTGAAATCTATTTAGAAAGTATAGGATCTACCTTTTTTCCTTTCTCTTTAGTGGTTATACATAATCTTTAAAACAAACGCTCTTCATTTTCATGTCCTCGAAAAACGATTGCTCATGTGTTGTATTGATCGAAAAAACGATTCATCTGAAAAATTCCATGCTGCTTTTTGCCATTATTCTTAAATTCTAAGTCGAACATTCTCCATTTATACATCGTTTAATAGTCTTTAGAAAGCTGTATTAAAATCATTTTAGGAAGCATATTTTATTCCTACGGAATTGCCTTTATTTTCATATCCTAGAAAAACGATTCCTCTTCTGTATTAAGAGCTCTATCGAAAGAAAAAAATCCCTTAAAAATTCTCACTTTTTCTCATTTGCTCGTAACCGAAGATCTTAAAAACGAAGATTCACCATTTTTATAACGTGTAATACTGTTTAGAAAGGTATATTGAAACCTATTTAGAAAATATATTCTATCCCTAAAGAATTTCCTATCCTCTTAAAAACAAAGATTCTTCCTTTTCATATCGTAGAAAAACGATTCCTTATGTTTTATGATCTCCAGTGATAAAAAGAAACAATTCCCTGCCATTTTTTCTCATTGATCGTAAGCGAAGACCTTAAAAACAAAGATTCTCCATTTTTATACCATTTAATAGTGTTTAGAAAGCTGTATTGAAATTATTTAGAAAATATATTTTCTCTGTTAAGAATTTCCTACCTTTTTTTCTTTCTAATTAGCAGTAAATATAATCGGAAAAACACAGGTTCATTTCCATATCCTAGAAAAACGATTCCTCATGTTTGAAGGTGCGTATTTATCGAAAAAAAAAAATTACCTGAAAAATTTCCGGCCATTTTTTTGTCATTACTCGTATCATAAGATCTTGAAAACATACATTCTACATTTTTGTATCGTTTAATAGTTTTTAGAAAGTTGTATTGCAATCTATTGAGAAAGTATATTTTACCCCTAAAAGAATTCCCTACTTTTTTTCTTTCTCTTTAGTGGTAATAGATAATCTTAAGAACAAAGATTCTTCTTTTTCATATCCTGGAAAAACAATTCCTCACGTTTAAGGAGCTGTATTGATCGAAAAGAAGATTCCTTGCTATTTTTTGCCATCACTCATGTTTTAAAAGCTGTATTGGTGGAAAAAAAATTTCCCTGAAAAATTCCTTGCAATTTTTTCTCATTGCTCGTAACAGATATTAAGAAGGATTCTCTGTTTTTTCAAGTGTTTAGAAAGTTGTATTGAAATCTATTTAGAAAGTACATTTTATCCCCAAAGAATTTTTTCTTACTCCTTATCGGTAATAGATAAACTTAAAAGCAAAGCCTCCTCATTTTTATATCCTAGAAAAACGATTCCTCATATTGTAAGAATTCAATTGATAGAAAAAATATCCCTAAAAAGTTCTCAGCCATTTTCTTTTATTACTCGTTACCGATCTTAAAAACGAAGATTCTCCATTTATATACCGTTTAACTTTTTAGAAAGCTGTATTGAACACTACTTAGAAAGTTTATTTTATCCGTAAGGAATTCTCTACGTTTATTTCTTGCTCTTTAGTGGTAACAGAAAATCTTAAAAACAAAGGTTTCTTATTTTTACATAAAAAAAAAAATTGAAAAAAAATTTCACAAAAATTTTTCCACCATTTCTTGTCATTACTCGTAACATATCAAAAACACTCTTTTTTTGTATCGTTTAATAGTGTTTAGAAAGCTGCATTGAAATCTCTTTACAAAGTATATTTCATCCCAAAAGAATTTCCTAACTTTTTTCTTTCTCTTTAGTAGTAAGATAATCTTAAGAACAATTTTTTTTCATTTTGAAGTCCTCGAAAAACAATTTCTCAGGTTTTAGGAGCTGTATTGATCGAAAAAAAGATTTTCTTGAAAAATTTCGTGCTACTTTTTGTCATTACTCCATTTTTTCATCGTTTAATAGTCTTTAAAAAGCTGTATTGAAAGTATATTTTATCCCTAAGGAATCTCCTACTTTTTTTTTCTTTCTCTTTAACGGTTATAGATAATCTTAAAAGGGAAGGTTCTTCATTTTCATATCCTCGAAAAATGATTCCTCATGTTTTGAAGAGCTTCAATGATACAAAACAAATTACCCTTAAATATTCCATGACTTTTTTTCTCATTGGTCCTGTTATCTTAAAAACGTAGATTCTCCATTTTTATACCTTTAACAGTGTTTAGAATGCTGTATTGAAATCTACTTGTAAAGTATATTTTATCCCTAAAGAATTTCCTACCCTTTTTTCTTTCTCTTTAGCGGTAATAGAAAATCATAAAAACAAAGGTTCTTTATTTTTATATCCTTGGAAAACGAACTCCATTGATAGAAATTATATTTTATCTCCTTTCTATTTAGCATTAATAGATAATCTTAAAGACAAAGATTCTTCATTTTTATATCCTAGAAAAACGATTCCTCATGTTTTAAGACCTATATTGATCGAAAAAAATTTCACTGAAAGATTCTCTGTCATTTTCTGTCATTATTCATAAGAAATTAAACAAGATGGTTCTCCAATTTTACATTGTTTAACACTGTTTAGAAAGCTGAAAGTATATTGTATCCTTAAGGAATTCTTTAGCGGTAATAGAAAATCTTAAAAACAAAGGTTCTTCATTTTCTATATCCTAGAAAAACGATTCCACATGTTTGAAGATGTGCATTGATCGAAAAAAAATTTCTTTAGAAAAATTTCCTGCCATTTTTGTCATTACTATCTTAGAAACATACATTCTCCATTTTTGTATCGTTTGATAGTGTTTAGAAAAATGTATTTAAATCTATATAGAACGTATAATTTCTCCCTTAAGAATTCCCTACCATAGACAATTTAAAAGATAAAGATTCTTCATTTTCATACCATAAAAAAACGATTCCTCATGTTTTAAGACCTATATTGATCGTAAAAAAATTACCCTGTAAAATTCCCTGCCATTTCCAGTCATTACTCGTAACAGATCTTAAATGCGAACGTTCTTCATTTCTACCTCATTTAATACTGTTTAGAAAGCTGTATGGAAATCATTTTTGGTAATAGATAATCTTAAAAACAAAAGTTCTTCAATTTCATATCCTAGAAAAACGATTCCTCATCTTTTAAGTTATGTGTTGATCCAATAAAGAATTTCCTTTAAAAATTCCCTGCCATTGCTCGTAACAGAAGATTTTAAATGGGAAGATTCTACATTTTTATACCGGTTAATTCTGTTTAGAAAGCTGTTTTTGAAATCTATTTATAAAGTATGTTTTATCTCTAAAGAGTTTCCTTCCCTTTTTTTTCTTTTTCGTGGTAAAAATCGTAAAAACTTAGATATTTCATTTTCATATCCTCGAAAAATGATTCCTCACGTTTTAGGTGCTGTATTGATCGAAAAAAGATTCCTCTGAAAAATTCCATGCCACTTTTTGCCATTATTCTTACCAGATCTTAAGAACGAGCATTCTCCATTTTTCTTTCGTCTTTAGAAAGCTGCATTGAAATCTATTTAGAAAGTATATCTTATCCCTAAAGAATCTCCTAACTTTTTCTTTGTCTTTAGTGGTAATTGATAATCGTTAAAACAAAGGTTTTTAATTTTCACATCCTAGAAAAACGATTCCTCGTGCTCTATTGATCGAAAAAAAGGTTCCTCTGAAAAATTCCATGCCACTTTTTGCCATCACTCGTAACAAATTTCAAGAACGAACATTTTCCATTTTTACATCTTTTACTAGTCTTTAGAAAGCTTCATAAAGTATATTTGATCAAAGAATTTTCTACCTTGATTTCTTTCTTTTTAGCGTTAATAGATCATCTTAAAAACAAATTTTCATATCCTAGAAAAACGATTCCTCATATTTTAAGGGTTCCATTGATACAAAAAAAAATCTTGAAAATTGCCATTTTTTCTCATTGCTCGTAACCGAAGATTTTAGGAACGAAGATTCTCCATTTTTATACCGTTTAATAGTGTTTAGAATGCTGTATTAAAATCTACTTGGAAAGTATATTTTATACCTTTTTTCTTTCTCTTTAGCGGTAATAGGTAATCGTAAAAACAAAGGTTCTTTTTTTATATCCTAGATAAACGATTACTCATGTATAAAGAGCTCCATTGGTAGAAAAAACTTACCTGAAAAAGTACGTGCCATTTTTTCTCATTGCTCGTAACCGATCTTAAAAACGAAGATTCTACATTTTTATACCAATTATTACTTTTTAGAAAGCTATATTGAAATCTATTTAGAAAGTATGTTTTATCCCTAAAGAATTCCTTTTCTTTCTATTTAGCGTTAATAGATTATCTTAAAGACAAAGATTCTTCATTTTTATAGCCTAGAAAAACGATTCCTCATATGATCATAAAAAATTTTCCCGAAAATTCTCTGCCATTATCTGTCATTACTCGTAGGAGATTAAATAAGAAAGTTCTACATCGCTTAACAGTGTTTAGAAAGTATATTCAATCCTTAAGGAATTCTGTACGTTTTTTTCCTGCTCTTTGGCGGAAATAGAAAATCTTAAAAAAAAGCTTGTTCATTTCTATATCCTAGAAAAACGATTCCTCATGTTTGAAGATATGCATTGAAAAAAAAAAATTTCCCTGAAAAATTTCCTGCCATTTTTTGTCATTACTCGTAACATATGATCTTAAAAACATACATTTTCCATTTTTGTATCGTTTAATAGTGTTTAGAATGTTGTATTGAAATCCCTTTAGAAAGAATATTTTATCAAAAAGAATTCCCTACCTTTTTTTTGTTTCTCTTTAGTGGTAATAGATAATCTTTGGAACAAAGGCTCTTCATTTTCATATCCTCGAAAAACGATTCCTCACGTTTTAGGAGCTATATTGATCGAAAAAAAAATTTCGCTGAAGAATTCGCTACCATTTTTTCTCATTGCCCATAACCAAAGATCTTAGAAATGTACATTCTCCATTATTATACTGCTTAATAATTTTTAGAAAGTTGTATTGAAATCTATAATAGAAAGTATAATTTCTAACTTAAGAATTCCCTACCTTTTTTTCTTTCTATTTAACGTTGATAGATAATTCAAAAGACAGATTCTTTATTTTCATATCCTAGAAAAACGATTCCTCATGTTTGATCGCAAAAAAAATCCCCTGAAAAATTCCCTGCCATTTCTTTCATTACTCGTAACAGATCGTAAATACGAACTTTTCCATTTCCATTAATGCTGTTTAGAAAGCTGTATTGAAGCTGTATATCTCATCCTTAAAGAATTCCCTACCTTTTTTTCTTACTCTCTAGCGGTAATAGATAATCTTAAAAACAAAGGTTCTTCAATTCCATGTCCTACAAAAACGTTTCCTCATGTTCTGATATCTGTATTGGTCGAAAAAACAATTTCCCTAAAAAATTCCCTGCCATTTTTTCTCATTGCTCCATTTTTATACCGGTTAATACTGTTTCGAAAGCTGTTTTTGAAACAGTATATTTTATCCCTAAAGAATTTCCTACCCTTTTTTTCTTTCTCTTTAGTTCTAATAGAAACAAAGATTCGTTATTTTCATATCCTCAAAAGAAGATTATTCTGAAAAATACAATGCCACTTTTTGTCATTACATTCACCATTTTTACATCGTTTAATAGTCTTTAAAAAGCTGTATTAAAATCAATTTAGAAAGCAAATTTTATCCCTAAAGGATTTCCTACCTTTTTTTCTTTGTCTTTAGCGTTAATAGATAATCTTGAAAAGAAAGGTTCTTCATTCTCATATCCTAGAAAAACGATTCCTCATGTTTTAAGAGCATTGATAGAAAAAAATATTCCCTTAAAAATTCTCTGCCATTTCTTCTCATTGCAGGTAACCGAAGATTCTCCATTTTTAAACCGTGTAATAGTGTTTAGAAAGAACTGCAATTTAGAAAGTATATTCTATCCCTAAAGAATTTCCTGCCCTTTTTTTCTTTCTCTTTAGCGTGTAATAGTTGATCTTAAAAACAAAGATTCTTCATTTTCATATCCTAGAAAAACGATTTTTTATGTTTTGAGAGCTCCATTGATAAAAAAAATTTTCCCTGAAAAATTCCTTGCCATTTTTTCTCATTGCTCGTAACCGATCTTAAAAACGAAGATTCTCCGTTTTTATACCGTTTAATGGTGTTTAGAAAGCTGTATTGAAATCTATTTAGAAAGTATATTTCCTTACCTACGTTCTTCATTTTCATACCCTAGAAAAACGATTCCTCATGTTTGAAGACGTGTATAGATCGAAAAAAAAAATTTCTCTGAAAAATTTCCGGCCAATTTTTGTCATTACTCGTAACATAAGATCTTAAAAACATACATTCTCCATTTTTGTATCGTTTAATAGTGTTTAGAATGCTGTATTGAATCTATGTAGAAAGTATATTCTATCCTAAAAGAATTAACTTTTTTCTTTCTCTTTAGTGGTAATAGATAATCTTAAGAACAAAGATTCTTCATTTTCATATCCTAGAAAAACGATTTCCCACGCATAAATTGCTGTATTGATCGGAAAAAAGATTCCCCTGAAAAATACCATGCCATTTTTTGCCATTACTCGTAACAGATGTTAAGAACAAACATTTTCCATTTTTTCATCGTTTAATAGTGTTTAAAAAGTATTTTTTAGAAACTATTTATTTAGAAAGTATATTTTATCCCTAAAGAATTTCCGACTTTCTTTCTCTTTAGTGGTATTAGATAATCTTAAAAACAAAGGTTCTTCATTTTCTTATCCTAGAAAAACGATTCCTCATGTGTTAGGAGCTGTATTGATCGAAAAAAACGATTCCTCTGAAAAATTCCATGCTGCTTTTTGCCATTATTCTTAAATTTTAAGTCGAACATTCTCATTTATACATCGTTTAATAGTCTTTAGAAAGCTGTATTAAAATCATTTTAGGAAGTATATTTTATCCCTAGGGAATTTCCTTTATTTTCATATCATAGAAAAACGATTCCTCTTGTGTATCTATCGAAAGAAAAAAATCCCATAAAAATTCTCTTTTTCTCATTGCTCGTAACCGAAGATCTTAAAAACGAAGATTCACCATTTTTATAAGGTATAATAGTGTTTAGAAAGGTATATTGAAACCTATTTAGAAAATATATTCTATCCCTAAAGAATTTCCTACCCTCTTTAGTGGTAGTGATTCTTCCTTTTCATATCCTAGAAAAACGATTCCTTATGTTTTATGATCTCCAGTGATAAAAAAAAAAAATTCCCTACCATTATTTCTCATTGATCGTAAGCGAAGACCTTAAAAACAAAGATTCTCCATTTTTATACCATTTAATAGGGTTTAGAGAGCTGTGTTGAAATTATTTAGAAAATATATTTTCTCTGTTAAGAATTTCCTACCTTTTTTTCTTTCTAATTAGCATTAAATATAATCTGAAAAACACAGGTTCATTTCCATATCCTAGAAAAACGATTCCTCATGTTTGAAGATGCGTATTAATCGAAAAAAAAAATTTACCTGAAAAATTTCCGGCCATTTTTTTGTCATTACTCGTATCATAAGATCTTAAAAACATACATTCTACATTTTTGTATCGTTTAATAGTTTTTAGAAAGTTGTATTGTAATCTATTTTATCCCAAAAGAATTCCCTACTTTTTTTCTTTCTCTTTAGTGGTAATAGATAATCTTAAAAACAAAGATTCTTCTTTTTCATATCCTGGAAAAAGAATTCCTCACGTTTAAGGAGCTGTATTGATCGAAAAAAAGATTCCATGCTATTTTTTGCCATCACTCATGTTTTAAAAGCTCTATTGGTGGAAAAAAAATTTCCCTGAAAAATTCCTTGCAATTTTTTCTCATTGCTCGTAACAGATTGAAATCTATTTGGAAAGTATATTTTATCCCCAAAGAATTTTTTCTTTCTCCTTATGGGTAATAGATAAACTTAAAAACAAAGCCTCCTCATTTTTATATCCTAGAAAAACGATTCCTCATATTGTAAGAATTTAATTGATAGAAAAAAATATCCCAGAAAAGTTCTCAGCTATTTTGTTTTATTACTCGTTACCGATCTTAAAAACGAAGATTCTCTTAGAAAGTTTATTTTATCCGTAAGGAATTCTCTACGTTTATTTCTCGCTCTTTAGTGGTAACAGAAAATCTTAAAAACAAAGGTTTCTCATTTTTACATCAAAATAAAAAAAAAATTGATTGAAAAAAATTTCCCTGAAAAATTTTCTGCCATTTCTTGTCATTACTCGTAACATATCTTAAAAACATACATTCTCCTTTTTTGTATCGTTTAATAGTGTTTAGAAAGCTGCATTGAAATCTCTTTACAAAGTATATTTTGGGATCCCAAAAGAATTTCCTAACTTTTTTTTTTCTCTTTAGTAGTAATATATAATCTTAAGAACAATTTTTTTTCATTTTAATGTACTCGAAAAACAATTTCTCACGTTTTAGTAGCTGTATTGATCGAAAAAAAGATTTTTTTTCGTGCCACTCTTTGTCATTACTCCATTTTTTCATCGTTTAATAGTCTTTAAAAAGCTGTATTAGCGATAAAATATACTATTTGATCGCTAAGGAATCTCCTACCTTTGTTTTCTTTCTCTTTAACGGTTATAGATAATCTTAAAAGGGAAGGTTCTTCATTTTCATATCCTCGAAAATATTCCATGACTTTTTTCTCATTGGTCCTAAGTTATCTTAAAAACGTAGATTCTCCATTTCTATACCTTTAACAGTGTTTAGAATGCTGTATTGAAATCTACTTGTAAAGTATGTTTTATCCCTAAAGAATTTCCTACACTTTTTTCTTTCTCTTTCGCGGTAATAACAAATCATAAAAACAAAGGTTCTTTATTTTTATATCCTTGGAAAACGAACTCCATTGATAGAAATTATATGATTAAAGAATTCCCCTTATCTCCTTTCTATTTAGCATTAATAGATAATCTTAAAGACAAAGATTCTTCATTTTTATATCCTAGAAAAACGATTCCTCATGTTTTAAGACCTGTATTGATCGTAAAAAAATTTCCCTGAAAGATTCTCTGTCATTTTCTGTCATTATTCATAAGAGATTAAACAAGATGGTTCTCCAATTTTACATCGTTTAACACTGTTTAGAAAGCTGTATTGAAATCTATTTAGAAAGTATATTGTATCCTTAAGGAATTCTTTAGCGGTAATAGAAAATCTTAAAAACAAAGGTTCTTCATTTTCTATATCCTAGAAAAACGATTCCACATGTTTGAAGATGTGCATTGATAAAAAAAAATTTCTTTTGAAAAATTTCCTGCCATTTTTTGTCATTACTATCTTAGAAACATACATTCTCCATTTTTGTATCGTTTGATAGTGTTTAGAAAAATGTATTTAAATCTATATAGAACGTATAATTTCTCCCTTAAGAATTCCCTATCTTTTTCCTTTTTATTTAACGTTGATGAACAATTTAAAAGATAAAGATTCTTCATTTTCATAACATAAAAAAACGATTCCTCATGTTTTAAGACGTATATTGATTGTAAAGAAATTACCCTGAAAAATTCCCTGCCATTTTCAGTCATTACTCGTAACAGATCTTAAATGCGAAAGTTCTTCATTTCTACCTCATTTAATACTGTTTAGAAAGCTGTATTGAAATCATTTTTGGTAATAGATAATCTTAAAAACAAAAGTTCTTCATTTTCATATCCTAGAAAAACTACTCCTCATCTTTTAAGATCTGTATTGATCCAATAAAGAATTTCCTTTAAAAATTCCCTGCCATTGCTCGTAACAGAAGATTTTAAATACCGGTTAATTCTGTTTAGAAAGCTGTTTTTGAAATCTGTTTTATCTCTAAAGAATTTCCTTCCCTTTTTTTTTTCTCTTTCGTGGTAATAGATAATCGTAAAAGCTTAGATATTTCATTTTCATATCCTCGAAAAACGATTCCTCACGTTTGATCGAAAAAAGATTCCACTGAAAAATTCCATACCACTTTTTGCCATTATTTGTACCAGATATTAAGAACGAACATTCTCCATTTTTCTTTCGTCTTTAGAAAGCTGTATTGAAATCATGTAATTGATAATCGTTAAAACAAAGGCTCTTAATTTTCACATCCTCGAAAAACGATTCCTCGTGTCAGGTGCTCTATTGATCGAAAAAAAGGTTCCTCTGAAAAATTCCATGCCACTTTTTGCCATTACTCGTAACAAATTTCATAAAGTATATTTGATCAAAGAATTTTCTACCTTGATTTCTTTCTTTTTAGCGTTAATAGATTATCTTAAAAACAAATTTTCATATCCTAGAAAAACGATTCCTCATATTTTAAGGGATCAATTGATAGAAAAAGAATCTTGAAAATTCTCTGCCATTTTTTCTCATTGCTCGTAACCGAAGATTTTAGGAACGAAGATTCTCCATTTTTATACCGTTTAATAGTGTTTAGAATGCTGTATTAAAATCTACTTGGAAAGTATATTTTATCCCTTTTTTCATTCTTTTTACCGGTAATAGATAATCGTAAAAACAAAGGTTCTTTTTTAATATCCTAGATAAACGATTACTCATGTATAAAGAGCTCCATTGGTAGAAAAAACTTACCTGAAAAAGTACGTGCCATTTTTTCTCATTGCTCGTAACCGATCTTAAAAACGAAGATTCTACATTTTTATACCAATTATTACTTTTTAGAAAGCTATATTGAAATCTATTTAGAAAGTATGTTTTATCCCTAAAGAATTCCTTTTCTTTCTATTTAGCGTTAATAGATTATCTTAAAAACAAAGATTCTTCATTTTTATATCCTAGAAAAACGATTCCTCATATGATCATAAAAATTTTCCCGAAAAATTCTCTGCCATTATCTGTCATTACTCGTAGGAGATTAAATAAGAAAGTTCTACATCGCTTAACAGTGTTTAGAAAGCTGTATTGAAATCTATTTAGAAAGTATATTCAATCCTTAAGGAATTCTGTACGTTTTTTTCTTGCTCTTAGGCGGAAATAGAAAATCTTAAAAAAAAGCTTGTTCATTTCTATATCCTAGAAAAACGATTCCTCATGTTTGAAGATATGCATTGATAAAAAAAAAATTTCCCTGAAAAATTTCCTGCCATTTTTTGTCATTACTCGTAACATATGATCTTAAAAACACATTTTCCATTTTTGTATCGTTTAATAGTGTATAGAATGTTGTATTGAAATCCCTTTAGAAAGAATATTTTATCCCAAAAGAATTCCCTACCTTTTTTTTGTTTCTCTTTAGTGGTAATAGATAATCTTTGGAACAAAGGCTCTTCATTTTCATATCCTCGAAAACGATTCCTCACGTTTTAGGAGCTATATTGATCGAAAAAAAAATTTCCCTGAAGAATTCGCTACCATTTTTTCTCATTGCCCATAACCAAAGATCTTAGAAATGTACATTCTCCATTATTATACTGCTTAATAATTTTTAGAAAGTTGTATTGAAATCTATAATAGAAAGTATAATTTCTAACTTAAGAATTCCCTGCCTTTTTTTCTTTCTATTTAACGTTGATAGATAATTTAAAAGACAGATTCTTTATTTTCATATCCTAGAAAAACGATTCCTCATGTTTGATCGCAAAAAAAAATCCCCTGAAAAATTCCCTGCCATTATCTTTCATTACTCGTAACAGATCGTAAATACGAGCTTTTCCATTTCCATTAATGCTGTTTAGAAAGCTGTATTGAAGCTGTATATCTCATCCTTAAGGAATTCCCTACCTTTTTTTCTTACTCTCTAGCGGTAATAGATAATCTTAAAAACAAAGGTTCTTCAATTCTATGTCCTAGAAAAACGTTTCCTCATGTTCTGAGATCTGTATTGGTCGAAAAAACAATTTCCCTAAAAAATTCCCTGCCATTTTTTCTCATTGCTCCATTTTTATACCGGTTAATACTGTTTCGAAAGCTGTTTTTGAAAGTATATTTTATCCCTAAAAAATTTCCTACCCTTTTTTTCTTTCTCTTTAGTTCTAATAGAAACAAAGATTCGTTATTTTCATATCCTCAAAAGACGATTCTTCACATTTTAGGAGCTGTATTGATCAAAAAAAGATTCCTCTGAAAAATACAATGCCACTTTTTGTCATTACATACACCATTTTTACATCGTTTAATAGTCTTTAAAAAGCTGTATTAAAATCAATTTAGAAAGCAAATTTTATCCCTAAAGGATTTCCTACCTTTTTTTCTTTGTCTTTAGCGTTAATAGATAATCTTGAAAAGAAAGGTTCTTCATTCTCATATCCTAGAAAAACGATTCCTCATGTTTTAAGAGCATTGATAGAAAAAAATATTCCCTTAAAAATTCTCTGCCATTTTTTCTCGTTGCAGGTAACCGAAGATTCTCCATTTTTTAACCGTGTAATAGTGTTTAGAAAGAACTGCAATTTAGAAAGTATATTCTATCCCTAAAGAATTTCCTGCCCTTTTTTCTTTCTCTTTAGCGTGTAATAGTTGATCTTAAAAACAAAGATTCTTCATTTTCATATCCTAGAAAAACGATTTTTCATGTTTTGAGAGCTCCATTGATAAAAAAAATTTTCCCTGAAGAATTCCTTGCCATTTTTTCTCATTGCTCGTAACCGATCTTAAAAACGAAGATTCTCCGTTTTTATACCGTTTAATGGTGTTTAGAAAGCTGTATTGAAATCTATTTAGAAAGTATATTTCCTTACCTACGTTCTTCATTTTCATACCCTAGAAAAACGATTCCTCATGTTTGAAGACGATAGAAAAAAAAGAATTTCCCTGAAAAATTTCCGGCCAATTTCTGTCATTACTCGTAACATAAGATCTTAAAAACATACATTCTCCATTTTTGTATCGTTTAATAGTGTTTAGAATGCTGTATTGAATCTATGTAGAAAGTATATTTTATCCTAAAAGAATTAACTTTTTTCTTTCTCTTTAGTGGTAATAGATAATCTTAAGAACAAAGATTCTTCATTTTCATATCCTAGAAAAACGATTTCCCACGCATTAGGAGCTGTATTGATTGAAAAAAGATTCCCCTGAAAAATTCCATGCCATTTTTTGCAATTACTCGTAACAGATCTTAAGAACAAACATTCTCCATTTTTTCATCGTTTAATAGTGTTTAGAAAGTATTTTTTAGAAACTTTATTTAGAAAGTATATTTTACCCCTAAAGAATTTCCTACTTTTTTTCTTTCTCTTTAGTGGTATTAGATAATCTTAAAAACAAAGGTTCTTCATTTTCTTATCCTAGAAAAACGATTCCTCATGTTTTCGGAGCTGTATTGATCGGAAAAAAGATTTCCCTGAAAAATTCCTTGACATTTTTCTCATTGCTCATCACAGACGTTAAGGCGGATTCTACATTTTTATACCTTTTGATAGTGTTTAGAAAGCAGTATTGAAATCAATTTAGAAAGTATATTTTATTCCTAAATAATTTCCTTCCATTTTTTCTTTCTCTTTACCGGTAATACTCTCAGCCTAGTGCGCAAAAAGTGTCGCAGATCAAAAACACGCTCCGTCACCTGGCGCTCCTTACGTCTCAGGATTCCACGCACAGATTGTCGGAGGACAAAAATGCGACCAGAAGCGCTCCGCAAATTTGCATTCCTAACCTGTCAGGTTAGCAGGCAAAGAAAGTAGGAGCGCAAAAATGCGCCTCAACAAACTTCGTCACTTTACGTTTTTTACCTCACAGGATAGCGTGCAAAGAATGTCGGAAGGTAAAAATGCACCTAAAACCGCTCGATCAATTTACGTTCCTTACCTCTCAGGTTAGCCCACACGGAGTGTTGGAGCGCAAAAGTGCGACCAGAAGCACTCCGTAAATTTGCCTTCCTTACTTCTCAAGTTACAAGTAACTCAGGTTACAAAGCACAGTGTTGGTCCCTGAGGTTATGCGTCACCTTACCTCTCAGGCTAGCGCGCACAGTGTCTCGGAGCGGAAAAATTAGCCAGGAAGCGCTCCGTCACTTAGTGCTCCTTACCTCTCAGCCTAGTGCGTACAAAGGTCCGGGGGGGGCGAAAATGCGCAGGAGGCGCTCCGTTAATTTGAACTCCTTACCTCTCAGCCTAGAGCGAGCAAAGGGTCGGAGGTCAAAAACACGCCCGGAGAAGATACATCACGTGTCAGGTTTGCGCGCAGAGAGTATCGGAGGGCAAAAATGCGACGAGCAGAGCTCCGTAAATTTGCGTTCCATACCTCTCAGGTTAGCGCGCACAAAATCTTGAAGCGCAGAAATGGGCCCCGAGATGATCCGTCATTTAGTGCCCCTTACCTCTCAGGCTAGCGCGCACGGAGGTTCGAAGCGCTAAAGTGAGACTAGAAGAGCTCCGTAAATTTGCCATCCTTACCTCTCAGGTTAGCGCGAACAGAGTGTTGGAGCGCAAAAATGCGACGAGAAGAGCTCCGTAAATTTACGTTCCATACCTCTCAGGTTGGCGCGCATGGAGTGTCGGAGCGCAAAAGCGCGACCAGAAGCGCTCCGTAAATTTGCACTCCTTACTTCTCAGGTTCCAGAGCACAGAGTGTCGGAGGGTAGAAATGAGCCCCGAGGTGTGTTGGAAAAATTAGCCAGGAAGCGCGTCGTTACTTTGCACTCCTTACCTCTCACCTAGAACGCACAAAGTGTCGGAGGTCAGAAATACGCCTGGAGAAGCTCCGCCACCTGGCGCTCATTACTTCTCAGGTTTGCGCGCAGAGTATCGGAAGGCAAAAATGCAACGAGAAGCGCTCCGTAAATTAGCGTTCCTTACCTCTCAGGTTAGCTCGCACGGAGTGTCGAAGCTCAAAAGTGCGACCAGAAGCGCTCCGTAATTTTGCCCTCCTTACCTCTAAGGTTTACAGAGCACAGATTGTCGGAAGGCAGACATGGGCCCCGAGGTGTGTCGGAGAAATTAGCCAGGTAGCGCACCGTTACTTTACACTCCTTTCCTCTTCGCCTAGAGCGCACAAAGTGTCGGAGGTCAAAAATACGCCCGGAGAAGCTCCGTCACCTGGCGCTCATTACTTCTCAGGTTTGCGCGCAAAGAGTCGGAGGGGAAAACTGCTACGAGAAGCCCTCCGTAAATTTGCGTTCCTAACCTTTCATGTTAGCTCGCAGGGAGTGTCGGAGCGCAAAAGTGCGACAAGAAGCGCTCCGTAAATTTGCCCTCCTTACCTCTCAGGTTAGCGCACACAGAGTGTCGGAGCGCAAAAAATGCGACGAGAAGCGCTCCGTAAATTTGCGGGTCTAACTTCTCAGGTTAGCACGCACGGAATGTCGGAGCTTAAAAGTGCGACAAGAAGCGCTCCGTAAATTTGCCCTCCTTACTTCTCAAGTTACTGAGTACAGAGTGTCGGAGGGCGGAAATGGGCCCCGAGGTGATCGGTCACTTAGTGCCCCTTACCTCTCTGGATAGCGCGCACAGTGTGTCGGAGCGGAAATATTAACCAGGAAGAGCTCCGTCACTTAGCGCTCCTTACCTCTCAGCCTAGTGCGCACAAAGGATCGGACGTCAAAAACACGCCCGGAGAAGCTCCATCACCTTACCTCTATGGTTTGCCGGCACGGAATGTCGGAGGGCAAAAGTGCGACCAGAAGCGCTCCGTAAATTTGCGTTCCTTACCTCTCAGGTTAGCGCGCACGGAGTGTCGGAGCAGAAAAGTGCGACCAGAAGCGCTCCGTAAATTTGCCCTCCTTACCTCTCAGGTTACAGAGCACAGAGTGTCGGAGGGCCGAAATGGGCCCCGAGGTGTGTCGGAGAAATTAACCAGCAAACGCTCGGTTACTTTGCACTCCTTACCTCTCAGCCTAGAGCGCACAATGTGTCGGAGGTGAAAAATACGCTCGGAGAAGCTATGTCACCTGGCGCTCCTTTCTTCTCAGGTTTGCGCGTAAAGAGTGTCGGAATGCAATAATTCGACGAGAAGCGCTCCGTAAATTTGCCTTCCTTACCTCTCCGGTTAGCTCTCACGGAGTATGGGAGAGCAAAATTGCGACCAGAAGCGCTCCGTAAATTTGCTCTCCTTACCTCTCAGGTTAGTGCGCACAGAGTGTCGGAGAGCAAAAATGCGACGAGAAGCGCTCCGTAAATTTGCGTTCCTTACCTCTCAGGTTAGCGCGCACGGAGTGTCGGAGCGGAAAAGTGCGACTAGAAGCGCTTCGTAAATTTGCCCTTCTTATCTGTCAGGCTACAGAGCACAGAGTGTCGGAGGGCAGAAATGGGCCCCGAGGTGATCCGTCACTCAGTGCCCCTTACCTCTCATTCTAGCGCGCAAAGTGTGTCGGAGCGGAAAAATTAGCCAGGAATAGCTCCGTCACTTAGTGCTCCTTACCTCTCAGCCTAGTGCGCACAAAGTGTCGGAGGTCAAAAACACGCCCGGAGAAGCTCCGTCACCTGGTGCTCCTAACGTTTCAGGTTTGCGCGCAAATAGTGTCGGAGGGCAAAAATGCGACGAAAAGCGCTCCGTGAATTTGCGTTTCTTACCTCTCATGTTATCGCGAAGTGCAAAAGTGCGACCAGAAGGGCTCCGTAAATTTGCCCTCCTTACCTCTCAGGTTAGCTAGCACAGAGTGTCGGAGCGCAAAAATGCGACGAGAAGCTCTCCGTAAATTTTCGTTCCCTTACCTGTCAGGTTAGCGCGCACGGAGTGTCGGAGCTCAAAAGTGCGACGAGAAACGCTCTGTAAATTTGCGTTCCTTACCTCTCAGGTTATCGCGCACGGAGAGTCTGAGCGCAAAAGTGCGACCAGAAGCACTCCGTAAATTTGCCATCCTTACCTCTCAGGTTAGCGCGCACAGGGTGTCGGAGCGTAAAAATGCGACGAGAAGAGCTCCGTAAATTTGCGTGTCTAACTTCTCAAGTTAGCGCGCACGGAGTGTCGGAGCTCAAAAGTGCGACCAGATGCGCTCCGTAAATTTGCCCTCCAAACCTCTCAAGTTACAGAGCACAGAGTGTCGGAGGGCGGAAATGGGCCCCGAGTTGATCCGTCACTTAGTGCCCCTTACCTCTCTGGATAGCGCGCACAGTGTGTCGGAGCAGATATATTAACCAGGAAACGCTCCGTCACTTAGTGCTCATTACCTCTCAGCCTAGTGCGCACAAAGGGTCGGGGGGGCGAAAATGCACCGGAGGCGCTCCGTTACTTTGCAATCCTTACCTCTCAGCCTAGAGCGCACAAAGTGTCGGACGTCAAGAACACGCCGGAGAAGTTCCGTCACCTGGTTCTCTATACGTGTCAGGTTTGCACGAGCGGATTGTCGGGGGACAAAAATGAGACGAGAAGGGCTCCGTAAATTTGCGTTACTTCCCTCTCAGGTTAGCGCGCACGGAGTTTCGGAGTGCAAAAGTGCGACCAGAAGCGCTCCGTAAATTTGCCCTCCTTACCTCTCAGGTTAGCGCGCACAGAGTGTTGGAGCGCAAAAATGCGACGAGAAGCGCTCCGTAAATTTGCGTTCCTTAATTCTCAGGTTAGCGAGCACGGAGTGTCACAGCAGGAAAGTGCGACCAGAAGCGCTCCGTAAATTTGCCTTCCTTACCTCTCAGGTTACAGAGCACAGAGTGTCGGAGGGCCGAAATGGGCCCCGATGTGTGTCGGAGAAATTAGCCAGGAAACGCTCCGTTAATTTGCACTCCTTACCTCTCAGCCTAGAGCGCACAAAGTGTCGGAGGTGAGAATTACGCCCAGAGAAGCTATGTCACCTGGCGCTCCTTGCTTCTCAGGTTTGCGCGTAAAGAGTGTCGGAAGGCAAAAGTGCGAAAAGAAGTGCTCCGTAAATTTGCGCTCCTTACCTCTCAGGTTAGCGTATACAGAGTGTCGGAGCGCAAAAATGCGACGAGAAGCGGTCCGTAAAATTGCCTTCCTTACCTCTCAGGTTTGCCGGCAGGGAATGTCGGAGGGCAAAAGTGCGACCAGAAGCGCTCCGTAAATTTGCCCTCCTTACCTCTCAGGTTAGCGAGCACAGAGTGTCGGAGCGCAAAAATGCGACGAGAAGCGCTCCGTAAATTTGCGTTCCTTACCTCTCAGGTTAGCGCGCACGGAGTGTCGGAGCAGAAAAGTGCGACCAGAAGCGCTCCGTAAATTTGCCCTCCTTACCTCTCAGGTTACAAGACAGAGGTCGAAGCCAAATGGCTCCGAGTGCGGAGAAATTACAGAAACGTCCTTATTTGCCTCTTACTCTCAGCGAGCACAATGTCGGTGAAAAAAGCCGAACATGACTGGCTTCTCTAGTCGCGTAAAAGTCGGATGCAAAAAGGCAGACGTCCGTAATTCTCCTTACTCTCGGTACTCTAGGAGTATGGAGGAAAAGTGCGACCAGAGCCCGTAATTGCTCCTTCTCTCAGTTAGCGCACAATGTCGGAGGCAAAATCGAAGAAGCTCCGTAAAATTGCCTCCTTACTCTCGGTTGCCGCAGGATTCGGAGGCAAAATGCGACAACGCTCCGTAAATTGCTCCTTACCTCTCATTGCGAGCACGTGCGGCAAATGGACAGACGCTCGTAAATTTGCTCTTACCTCTCAGTAGCGCACGATGCGGAGCAGAAAAGTGCGACAGAAGCGCCGTAAATTGCCCTCTTACCTGTTAAGAACAGGTCGGAGGGCGAATGGCCCGATGTCTATTACAGAACGCGTACTGCACCTTTTCAGCTAGGGCACAAAGTGTCGGAGTAAAAAAGCCCGGAGAACTGTCACTGGCGCTCCTCTTCAGTTGCGCGAAAGTGTCGGAGCAAATGCGACGAAGCGTCGTAATTTCTCCTCGGTACTCTCGGATGGGAGGCAAATGCGACAGAAGTCGTAATTGTCCTACTTATGCGGAGTGGAGGCAAATGCGAACGAATGCCTTCTCCAGGTTAGCCAAGATGTCGGGAAATGCAAGAAGCTCCTATGCTTTACCTCTAGTACGGCACGATGCGAGCAATGGCAGAGGCTCCTATGCCTCCTATCGACAGGTGTCGGAGGAATGCCAGTGTCCGTCCTATGCCCTTACCCTCATAGCCAAGTGTCGAGGAAAATACCGAAAGCTCGTCACTGGTCTTCATGCAAGCGGCAAATACAGCCTATTCTCTTACTCGTAGCGTCGAGAACGGTCCGTGCCCCCGGCAATGACGAGTCTAATTCTCTTCTTGGCCAATGCGATCGAGTCGTAATTGCCCCCGTGTGGAATGACAAGCCGAATTTCTTATCTCAGTCGCAGTCAGCAAGTGCGACAGCCGAAATTTCTCTACTATAAGGCACATGTGAGCAATGGCCAGTTTCAGTACCGAACGTCTATGCTTTACGGCAAGAGTGTCGGAGGGCAAAATTGCGAGAATAGCCCGTCGATTTGCCTCTTACCTTCAGGTTAGCGAAAGTGTCGGAGGAAAAATGCCCGAAGGGTCGTCATTGCCTCCTTCTTCAGTTCGCGAAAGTTCGGAGGCAAAATGCGACGAGAAGCTCCGTAAATTTGCTTCCTTACCTCTCAGGTTAGCCCAGGAGTTGGAGCAAAAGTGCGACCGAGAAGCTCGTAAATTTGGTTCCTTACTCTCAGGTTAGCGACGAGTGTCGAGCGCAAAATGCGACAGAAGCTCCGTAAATTTGCTTCCTTACCTCTCAGGTTAGCGCGCACAGGGTGTCGGAGCGTAAAAATGCGACGAGAAGAGCTCCGTAAATTTGCGTGTCTAACTTCTCAAGTTAGCGCGCACGGAGTGTCGGAGCTCAAAAGTGCGACCAGAAGCGCTCCGTAAATTTGCCCTCCTTACCTCTCAAGTTACAGAGCACAGAGTGTCGGAGGGCGGAAATGGGCCCCGAGGTGATCCGTCACTTAGTGCCCCTTACCTCTCTGGATAGCGCGCACAGTGTGTCGGAGCAGATATATTAACCAGGAAACGCTCCGTCACTTAGTGCTCCTTACCTCTCAGCCTAGTGCGCACAAAGGGTCGGGGGGGCGAAAATGCACCGGAGGCGCTCCGTTACTTTGCAATCCTTACCTCTCAGCCTAGAGCGCACAAAGTGTCGGACGTCAAGAACACGCCGGAGAAGTTCCGTCACCTGGTTCTCTATACGTGTCAGGTTTGCGCGCGCAGATTGTCGGGGGACAAAAATGAGACGAGAAGGGCTCCGTAAATTTGCGTTACTTACCTCTCAGGTTAGCGCGCACGGAGTTTCGGAGTGCAAAAGTGCGACCAGAAGCGCTCCGTAAATTTGCCCTCCTTACCTCTCAGGTTAGCGCGCACAGAGTGTCGGAGCGCAAAAATGCGACGAGAAGCGCTCCGTAAATTTGCGTTCCTTACCTCTCAGGTTAGCGGCACGGAGTGTCGCAGCAGAAAAGTGCGACCAGAAGCGCTCCGTAAATTTGCCCTCCTTACCTCTCAGGTTACAGAGCACAGAGTGTCGGAGGGCCGAAATGGGCCCCGATGTGTGTCGGAGAAATTAGCCAGGAAACGCTCCGTTAATTTGCACTCCTTACCTCTCAGCCTAGAGCGCACAAAGTGTCGGAGGTGAGAAATACGCCCAGAGAAGCTATGTCACCTGGCGCTCCTTGCTTCTCAGGTTTGCGCGTAAAGAGTGTCGGAAGGCAAAAGTGCGAAAAGAAGTGCTCCGTAAATTTGCGCTCCTTACCTCTCAGGTTAGCGTATACAGAGTGTCGGAGCGCAAAAATGCGACGAGAAGCGGTCCGTAAATTTGCCTTCCTTACCTCTCAGGTTAGCGCTGCACGAGTGTCGGAGAGCAAAAGTGCGACGAGACGCGTCCGTAAAATTGCCTTCCTTACCTCTCAGGTTTGGCCGCACGGAATGTCGGAGGGCAAAAGTGCGACCAAGAAGCGCTCCCGTAAATTTGTCTCCTTACCTCTCAGGTTAGCGAGCACAGAGTGTCGGAGCGAAAAATGCGACGAGAAGCGCTCCGTAAATTTGCGCTCCTACCTCTCAGGTTAGCGTAACACAGAGTGTCGGAGCGAAAAAATGCGACGAGAAAGCGGTCCGTAAAATTTCCTTCCTTACCTTCTCAGGTTGCCGGCACGAGAATGTCGGAGGGCAAAAGTGCGACTCAGAAGCGCTCCGTAAATTTTTCCCTACCTTACCTCTCAGTTTTAGCGAGCACAGAGTGTCGGAGCGCAAAAATAGCGACGAGAAGCGCTCGTAATTTGCTTTCCTTACCTCTCAGGTTAGCGCGCCACGGAGTGTCGGAGCAGAAAAGTGCGACCAGAAGCGCTCCGTAAATTTGCCCTCTTACCTCTCAGGTTACAGAGCACAGAGTGTCGGAGGGCCGAAATGGCCCCGAGTGTGTCGGAGAAATTAGCCAGGAAACGCTCCGTTATTTGCACTCCTTACCTCTCAGCCTAGAGCGCACAAAGTGTCGGAGGTGAAAATACGCCCGAGAAGCTATGTCACCTGGCGCTCCTTCTTCTCAGGTTTGCGCGTAAAGATGTCGGAAGGCAAAAATGCGACGAGAAGGCTCCGTAAATTTGCGTTCTTTACCTCTCAGTTAGCTCTGCACGGAGTATCGGGAGTGCAAAAGTGCGACGCAGAAGCGCTCCGTAAATTTGCCTCCTTACCTCTCAGGTTAGCGCGGGAGGACAACAGAGCTCGTAAATTTGCTCTTACCTCTCAGGTTAGCGGCACGAGTGTCGGCAGAAAATGCGACCAGAAGCGTCCGTAAATTTGCCTTCCTTACCTCTCAGGTTTCAGAGCACAGAGTGTCGGAGCGAAAAATGCGACGAGAAGCGCTCCGTAAATTTGCGCTCCTTACCTCTCAGGTTAGCGTACACAGAGTGTCGGAGCGCAAAAATGCGACGAGAAGCGGTCCGTAAAATTGCCTTCCTTACCTCTCAGGTTTGCTGGCACGGAATGTCGGAGGGCAAAAGTGCGACCAGAAGCGCTCCGTAAATTTGCCCTCCTTACCTCTCAGGTTAGCGAGCACAGAGTGTCGGAGCGCAAAAATGCGACGAGAAGCGGTCCGTAAAATTGCCTTCCTTACCTCTCAGGTTTGCCGGCACGGAATGTCGGAGGGCAAAAGTGCGACCGAGAAGCGCTCCGTAAATTTGCCCTCCTTACCTCTCAGGTTACAGAGCACAGAGTGTCGGAGGGCCGAAATGGGCCCCGAGGTGTGTCGGAGAAATTAGCCAGGAAACGCTCCGTTACTTTGCACTCCTTACCTCTCAGCCTAGAGCGCACAAAGTGTCGAAGGTGAAAAATACGCCTGTAGAAGCTATGTCACCTGGCGCTCCTTGCTTCTCAGGTTTCCGCGTAAAGAGTGTCGGAGGGCAAAAATGAGACGAGAAGCGCTCCGTAGATTTGCGTTCCTAACCTCTCAGGTTAGCTCGCACGGAGTATGGGAGCGCAAAAGTGCGACCTGAAGCGCTCCGTAAATTTGCGCTCCTTACCTCTCAGGTTAGCGCACACAGAGTGTCGGAACGCAAAAATTCGACGAGAAGCGCTCCGTAAATTTGCGTTCCTTACCTCTCAGGTTATCGCGCACTGAGTGTCGGAGCGCAAAAGTGCGATGAGAAGCGCTCTCTAAATTTCCGTTCCTTACCTCTTAGGTTAGCGCGCACGGAGTGTCGGAGCAGAAAAGTGCGACCAGAAGCGCTCCGTAAATTTGCCCTCATTACCTCTCAAGTTACAGAGCACAGAGTGTCGGAGGGCGGAAATGGGCCCCGAGGTGGTCCGTCACTTAGTTCCCCTTACCTCTCATTCTAGCGCGCAAAGTGTGTCGGAGCGGAAAAATTAGCCAGGAATAGCTCCGTCACTTAGTGCTCCTTACCTCTCAGCCTAGTGCGCACAAAGTGTCGGAGGTCAAAAACACGCCCGGAGAAGCTCCGTCACCTGGTGCTCCTAACGTTTCAGGTTTGCGCGCAAATAGTGTCGGAGGGCAAAAATGCGACGAAAAGCGCTCCGTGAATTTGCGTTTCTTACCTCTCATGTTATCGCGAAGTGCAAAAGTGCGACCAGAAGGGCTCCGTAAATTTGCCCTCCTTACCTCTCAGGTTAGCTAGCACAGAGTGTCGGAGCGCAAAAATGCGACGAGAAGCTCTCCGTAAATTTTCGTTCCTTACCTGTCAGGTTAGCGCGCACGGAGTGTCGGAGCTCAAAAGTGCGACGAGAAACGCTCTGTAAATTTGCGTTCCTTACCTCTCAGGTTATCGCGCACGGAGAGTCTGAGCGCAAAAGTGCGACCAGAAGCACTCCGTAAATTTGCCATCCTTACCTCTAAGGTTAGCGCGCACAGGGTGTCGGAGCGTAAAAATGCGACGAGAAGAGCTCCGTAAATTTGCGTGTCTAACTTCTCAAGTTAATGCGCACGGAGTGTCGGAGCTCAAAAGTGCGACAAGAAGCGCTCCGTAAATTTGCCTTCCTTACCTCTCAAGTTACAGAGCACAGAGTGTTGGAGGGCGGAAATGGGCCCCGAGGTGATCCGTCACTTAGTGCCCCTTACCTCTCTGGATAGCGTGCACAGTGTGTCGGAGCAGATATATTAACCAGGAAACGCTCCGTCACTTAGTGCTCATTACCTCTCAGCCTAGTGCGCACAAAGGGTCGGGGGGGCGAAAATGCACCGGAGGCTCTCCGTTACTTTGCAATCCTTACCTCTCAGCCTAGAGCGCACAAAGTGTCGGACGTCAAGAACACGCCGGAGAAGTTCCGTCACCTGGTTCTCTATACGTGTCAGGTTTGCACGCGCGGATTGTCGGGGGACAAAAATGAGACGAGAAGGGCTCCGTAAATTTGCGTTACTTCCCTCTCAGGTTAGCGCGCACGGAGTTTCGGAGTGCAAAAGTGCGACAAGAAGCGCTCCGTAAATTTGCCCTCCTAACCTCTCAGGTTAGCGCGCACAGAGTGTTGGAGCGCAAAAATGCGACGAGAAGCGCTCCGTAAATTTGCGTTCCTTACCTCTCAGGTTAGCGAGCACGGAGTGTCACAGCAGGAAAGTGCGACCAGAAGCGCTCCGTAAATTTGCCCTCCTTACCTCTCAGGTTACAGAGCACAGAGTGTCGGAGGGCCGAAATGGGCCCCGGTGTGTGTCGGAGAAATTAGCCAGGAAACGCTCCGTTAATTTGCACTCTTTACCTTACCTCACCTCCGAGCACAAAGTGTCGGAGGTGAGAAATACGCCCGGAGAAGCTATGTCACCTGGCGCTCCTTTCTTCTCAGGTTTGCGCGTGAAGACTGTCGGAATGCAAAAAGCGACGAGAAGCGCTCCGTAAATATGCCTTCCTTACCTCTCCGGTTAGCTCTCACGGAGTATGGGAGCGCAAAAGTGCGATCAGAAGTGCTCCGTAAATTTGTGCTGCTTACCTCTCCGGTTAGCGTACACAGAGTGTCGGAGCGCAAAAATGCGACGAGAAGCGGTCCGTAAAATTGCCTTCCTTACCTCTCAGGTTTTCCGGCACGGAATGTCGGAGGGCAAAAGTGCGACAAGAAGCGCTCCGTAAATTTGTCCTCCTTACCTCTCAGGTTAGCGAGCACAGAGTGTCGGAGCGAAAAAATGCGACGAGAAGCGCTCCGTAAATTTGCGCTCCTAACCTCTCAGGTTAGCGTACACAGAGTGTCGGAGCGCAAAAATGCGACGAGAAGCGGTCCGTAAAATTTCCTTCCTTACCTCTCAGGTTTGCCGGCACGGAATGTCGGAGGGCAAAAGTGCGTCCAGAAGCGCTCCGTAAATTTGTCCTCCTTACCTCACAGGTTAGCGAGCACAGAGTGTCGGAGCGCAAAAATGCGACGAGAAGCGCTCCGTAAATTTGCGTTCCTTACCTCTCAGGTTAGCGCGCACGGAGTGTCGGAGCAGAAAAGTGCGACCAGAAGCGCTCCGTAAATTTGCCCTCCTTACCTCTCAGGTTACAGAGCACAGAGTGTCGGAGGGCCGAAATGGGCCCCGAGGTGTGTCGGAGAAATTAACCAGCAAACGCTCGGTTACTTTGCACTCCTTACCTCTCAGCCTAGAGCGCACAATGTGTCGGAGGTGAAAAATACGCTCGGAGAAGCTATGTCACCTGGCGCTCCTTTCTTCTCAGGTTTGCGCGTAAAGAGTGTCGGAATGCAAAAATTCGACGAGAAGCGCTCCGTAAATTTGCCTTCCTTACCTCTCCGGTTAGCTCTCACGGAGTATGGGAGAGCAAAATTGCGACCAGAAGCGCTCCGTAAATTTGCTCTCCTTACCTCTCAGGTTAGTGCGCACAGAGTGTCGGAGAGCAAAAATGCGACGAGAAGCGCTCCGTAAATTTGCGTTCCTTACCTCTCAGGTTTCTTCTGTTTCCCATTTTAGAAAGTTAATACAAGGAGGGGAGGATTTCCGGCCCCCCGCTCCCATCCCCTCTAGTCGCTTTCTACGACACGCGAGGAATACGTGGGAAGTATTCTTTCACCCCTATCCCCAGGGATAATATACATATATATACACACATACACACACACACACACACACACACATATGCACATACACACACACACACACACATACATATATATACATATGAAAAATGTAAGAACAATTTAGAAACAAACTTTTAGCTTGAAATGAATGAAAAAAAAAAAAAAAAAAGCAAAGCTTTTACTACCTCTTCTCTGTTTACCAAATCATTTTCCCTAACCCTCTCACTTTGCACACCACCTCGACCAAAACACCCTATATCTGCCACTCTGTCATCAGACACATTCAACAAACCTTCAAAATACTCATTCCATCTCCTTCTCACATCACCGCTACTTGTTATCACCTCCCCATTTACGCCCTTCACTGAAGTTCCCATTTGCTCCCTTGTCTTACGCACCCTATTTACCTCCTTCCAGAACATCTTTTTATTCTCCCTAAAATTTACTGATAGTCTCTCACCCCAACTCTCATTTGCCCTTTTTTTCACCTCTTGCACCTTTCTCTTGACCTCCTGTCTCTTTCTTTTATACTTCTCCCACTCAATTGCATTTTTTCCCTGCAAAAATCGTCCAAATGCCTCTCTCTTCTCTTTCACTAATACTCTTACTTCTTCATCCCACCACTCACTACCCTTTCTAAACAGCCCACCTCCCACTCTTCTCATGCCACAAGCATCTTTTGCGCAATCCATCACTGATTCCCTAAATACATCCCATTCCTCCCCGACTCCCCTTACTTCCATTGTTCTCACCTTTTTCCATTCTGTACACAGTCTCTCCTGGTACTTCCCCACACAGGTCTCCTTCCCAAGCTCACTTACTCTCACCACCTTCTTCACCCCAACATTCACTCCTCTTTTCTGAAAACCCTTAGCCTCCACAAGATAATGATCAGACATCCCTCCAGTTGCACCTCTCAGCACATTAACATCCAAAAGTCTCTCTTTCGCACGCCTGTCAATTAACACGTAATCCAATAACGCTCTCTGGCCATCTCTCCTACTTACATAAGTATACTTATGTATATCTCGCTTTTTAAACCAGGTATTCCCAATCATCAGTCCTTTTTCAGCACATAAATCTACAAGCTCTTCACCATTTCCATTTACAACACTGAACACCCCATGCATACCAATTATTCCCTCAACTGCCACATTACTCACCTTTGCATTCAAATCACCCATCACTATAACCCGGTCTCGTGCATCAAAACCGCTAACACACTCATTTAGCTGCTCCCAAAACACTTGCCTCTCATGATCTTTCTTCTCATGCCCAGGTGCATATGCACCAATAATCACCCACCTCTCTCCATCAACTTTCAATTTTACCCATATTAATCGAGAATTTACTTTCTTACATTCTATCACATACTCCCACAACTCCTGTTTCAGGAGTATTGCTACTCCTTCCCTTGCTCTTGTCCTCTCACTAACCCCTGACTTCACTCCCCATACATTTCCAAACCACTCTTCCCCTTTACCCTTGAGCTTCGTTTCACTCAGAGCCAAAACATCCAGGTTCCTTTCCTCAAACATACTACCTATCTCTCCTTTTTTCACATCTTGGTTACATCCACACACATTTAGGCACCCCACTCTGAGCCTTCGAGGAGGATGATCACTCCCCGCGTGACTCCTTCTTCTGTTTCCCATTTTAGAAAGTTAATACAAGGAAAGCTGTGTAGGTATGTATATTTGCGTGTCTGGATGTGTGTATGTGCATGTGTATGGGGGGGGGGGTTGGGCCATTTCTTTCGTCTGTTTCCTTGCGCTACCTCGCAAACGCGGGAGACAGCGACAAAGTATAAAAAAAAAAAAAAAAAAAAAACCTCTCAGGTTAGCGCGCACGGAGTGTCGGAGCGGAAAAGTGCGACTAGAAGCGCTTCGTAAATTTGCCCTTCTTACCTGTCAGGCTACAGAGCACAGAGTGTCGGAGGGCAGAAATGGGCCCCGAGGTGATCCGTCACTCAGTGCCCCTTACCTCTCATTCTAGCGCGCAAAGTGTGTCGGAATGGAAAAATTAGCCAGGAATAGCTCCGTCACTTAGTGCTCCTTACCTCTCAGCCTATTGCGCACAAAGTGTCGGAGGTCAAAAACACGCCCGGAGAAGCTCCGTCACCTGGGGCTCCTAACGTTTCAGGTTTGCGCGCAAATAGTGTCGGAGGGCAAAAATGCGACGAAAAGCGCTCCGTGAATTTGCGTTTCTTACCTCTCATGTTATCGCGAACGGAGTGTCGAAGTGCAAAAGTGCGACCAGAAGGGCTCCGTAAATTTGCCCTCCTTACCTCTCAGGTTAGCTAGCACAGAGTGTCGGAGCGCAAAAATGCGACGAGAAGCTCTCCGTAAATTTTCGTTCCCTACCTCTCAGGTTAGCGCGCACGGAGTGTCGAAGCTCAAAAGTGCGACGAGAAACGCTCTGTAAATTTGCGTTCCTTACCTCTCAGGTTATCGCGCACGGAGAGTCTGAGCGCAAAAGTGCGACCAGAAGCACTCCGTAAATTTGCCATCCTTACCTCTCAGGTTAGCGCGCACAGGGTGTCGGAGCGTAAAAATGCGACGAGAAGAGCTCCGTAAATTTGCGTGTCTAACTTCTCAAGTTAGCGCGCACGAAGTGTCGGAGCTCAAAAGTGCGACCAGAAGCGCTCCGTAAATTTGCCCTCCAAACCTCTCAAGTTACAGAGCACAGAGTGTCGGAGGGCGGAAATGGGCCCCGAGGTGATCCGTCACTTAGTGCCCCTTACCTCTCTGGATAGCGCGCACAGTGTGTCGGAGCAGATATATTAACCAGGAAACGCTCCGTCACTTAGTGCTCATTACCTCTCAGCCTAGTGCGCACAAAGGGTCGGGGGGGCGAAAATGCACCGGAGGCGCTCCGTTACTTTGCAATCCTTACCTCTCAGCCTAGAGCGCACAAAGTGTCGGACGTCAAGAACACGCCGGAGAAGTTCCGTCACCTGGTTCTCTATACGTGTCAGGTTTGCGCGCGCAGATTGTCGGGGGACAAAAATGAGACGAGAAGGGCTCCGTAAATTTGCGTTACTTTCCTCTCAGGTTAGCGCGCACGGAGTTTCGGAGTGCAAAAGTGCGACCAGAAGCGCTCCGTAAATTTGCCCTCCTTACCTCTCAGGTTAGCGCGCACAGAGTGTCGGAGCGCAAAAATGCGACGAGAAGCGCTCCGTAAATTTGCGTTCCTTACCTCTCAGGTTAGCGGGCACGGAGTGTCACAGCAGAAAAGTGCGACCAGAAGCGCTCCGTAAATTTGCCCTCCTTACCTCTCAGGTTACAGAGCACAGAGTGTCGGAGGGCCGAAATGGGCCCCGATGTGTGTCGGAGAAATTAGCCAGGAAACGCTCCGTTAATTTGCACTCCTTACCTCTCAGCCTAGAGCGCACAAAGTGTCGGAGGTGAGAAATACGCCCAGAGAAGCTATGTCACCTGGCGCTCCTTGCTTCTCAGGTTTGCGCGTAAAGAGTGTCGGAAGGCAAAAGTGCGAAAAGAAGTGCTCCGTAAATTTGCGCTCCTTACCTCTCAGGTTAGCGAGCACAGAGTGTCGGAGCGCAAAAATGCGACGAGAAGCGCTCCGTAAATTTGCGTTCCTTACCTCTCAGGTTAGCGCGCACGGAGTGTCGGAGCAGAAAAGTGCGACCAGAAGCGCTCCGTAAATTTGCCCTCCTTACCTCTCAGGTTACAGAGCACAGAGTGTCGGAGGGCCGAAATGGGCCCCGAGGTGTGTCGGAGAAATTAGCCAGGAAACGCTCCGTTACTTTGCACTCCTTACCTCTCAGCCTAGAGCGCACAAAGTGTCGGAGGTGAAAAATACGCCCGGAGAAGCTATGTCACCTGGCGCTCCTTTCTTCTCAGGTTTGCGCGTAAAGAGTGTCGGAATGCAAAAATGCGACGAGAAGCGCTCCGTAAATTTGCCTTCCTTACCTCTCCGGTTAGCTCTCACGGAGTATGGGAGAGCAAAAGTGCGACAAGAAGCGCTCCGTAAATTTGCTCTCCTTACCTCTCAGGTTAGTGCGCACAGAGTGTCGGAGAGCAAAAATGCGACGAGAAGCGCTCCGTAAATTTGCGTTCCTTACCTCTCAGGTTAGCGCGCACGGAGTGTCGGAGCGGAAAAGTGCGACTAGAAGCGCTTCGTAAATTTGCCCTTCTTACCTGTCAGGCTACAGAGCACAGAGTGTCGGAGGGCAGAAATGGGCCCCGAGGTGATCCGTCACTCAGTGCCCCTTACCTCTCATTCTAGCGCGCAAAGTGTGTCGGAGCGGAAAAATTAGCCAGGAATAGCTCCGTCACTTAGTGCTCCTTACCTCTCAGCCTAGTGCGCACAAAGTGTCGGAGGTCAAAAACACGCCCGGAGAAGCTCCGTCACCTGGGGCTCCGTGAATTTGCGTTTCTTACCTCTCATGTTAAAGCGAACGGAGTGTCGAAGTGCAAAAGTGCGACCAGAAGGGCTCCGTAAATTTGCCCTCCTTACCTCTCAGGTTAGCTAACACAGAGTGTCGGAGCGCAAAAATTCGACGAGAGGCACTCCGTAAATTTGCGTTCCCTACCTGGTACGTTAGCGCGCAAGGAGTGTCGGAGCTCAAAAGTTCGACGAGAAACGCTCTGTAAATTCGCGTTCCTTACCTCTCAGGTTAGCGCGCACGGAGTGTCGGGGCAGAAAAGTGCGACCAGAAGCGCTCCGTAAATTTGCCCTTCTTACCTGTCAGGCTACAGAGCAGAGAGTGTCGGAGGGCAGATATGGGCCCCGAGGTGATCCGTCACTTAGTTCCCCTTACCTCTCAGGCTAGCACGCAAAGTGTGTCGGAGCGGAAAAATTAGCTAGGAAGAGCTCCGTCACTGAGTGCTCCTTACGTCTCAGCCTAGTACGTGCCCTACCTTCTGGATACCGCTCAGTGTGTCGGACAGATATATTAACCAGAAATGCCGGAGTCACTTATGCTCCTTACTCTCAGCCTAGTGCACAAAGGGTCGGGGCGCGAAAATTGCCCGGAGGCCTCCGTTACTTTGAATCCTATGTCGAGCCAAATAGAGCGACAAATGCGACGTAAATACACCCGAGACTTCCGTCACTGAGTCCATAGTGTCAGGTTTGCGCGCGCGATTGTCGGGACAAAAATGAGACGGAAGGCTCTAAATTTGCGTTCTTACTTCAGGTTAAGTGCACGGAAGTTGTCATGCACCAGCCTAATGCCACCAGGTGGAGAAAATAGCGGCGAAATGCCAGAAGGCTCCGTAAATTTGCTCCTAGCTCTTAGCCTGCGCGAAATGCAGTGTGAATGCGCACAAATCGACAGATTCGAGGGCCGAAATTGGCCTCCTTACCTCGGTTAGGCAGGAGATGTGAGCAGATAACGGACTCCGTAAATTTGCACTCCTTACCTCTCAGCTAGAGCGCACAAGTGTCGGAGGGAGAAATAGCCGAGAAGCTATGTCCGTAGCGAACGCTTACTTTCAGGTTTCCTCTCCGATAAGTGCGGTGGAAGGAATCGCCCAGAAGCTAGTTGCCCCTCGTACTCAGTTAGAGGTAAGGTGTCGGAAATTTGCGCCTACTCAGGTTAGCCTACAATCGTTCCTCTGCAGGAATGCGACAGAGGGCCGTAAAGACTCCTACCCAGGAAGCGCACAAATGTCCGACGCAAAGGTTACGCAGAAGGTCGGAAATGTCCTACCAGGTCGGCTAAATTGTCGAGCGAAATGCGACGAAGCGCTCCGTAATGCCTCTACCTCAGTAAGGCAGGGTCGGAGCCGAAATGTCCGATGGTTCGTGCAAATTCAGCCTAGAGCCGTAATTTGCTCCTACCCTAGTAAGCGCACAAGTGTAGGAGTAATACCTCCGAGGCCTGTCAATTCTGGCGCTCCGGTCCAAGTCGGAGATGTGCAAATGAGACGTAAATTTCCTTCTCAGTTAGCGTGGAATCGAACTCCATTGCTCTCCTCGACCCAAGTTGGAGAAAACGAAGTAATGCTCTTAGTTGCCAGATGTCGTTTGCGCGCACGATGTCGGAGGCAAAAATGCGAGAGAAGCGCTCGTAAATTTGCGTTCCTTACCTCTCAGGTTAGCGGCACGGAGTGTCTGGAGCGCAAAAGTGCGACCAGAAGGCTCCGTAAATTGCCTCCTTACCTCTCAGGTTAGCGGCACAGGGTGTCGGAGCGAAAAATGCGACGAGAAGGCTCCGTAAATTTGCGTTCTACCTCTCAAGTTAGCGCGCACGGAGTGTCGGAGCAAAAGTGCGACCAGAAGCGCTCCGTAAATTTGCCCTCCTTACCTCTCAGTTACAGAGCACAGAGTGTCGGAGGGCGAAATGGGCCCCGAGGTGTCGTACCAACTTAATGCCCCTTACCTCTCTAGATAGCGCACAGTGTGTCGGAGCAGATATATTAACCAGGAAACGCTCCGTCACTTAGTGCTCCTTACCTCTCAGCCTAGTGCGCAGAAAGGGTCTGGGGGGCGAAAATGCACCGGAGGCGCTCCGTTACTTTGTAATCCTTACGTCTCAGCCTAGAGCGTACAAAGTGTCGGACATCAAGAACACGCCGGAGAAGTTCCGTCAGCTGGTTCTCCATACGTGTCAGGTTTGCGCGCGCGGATTGTCGGGGGACAAAAATGAGACGCGAAGGTCTCCGTAAATTTGCGTTCCTTACCTCATAGGTTAGCGGGCACGGAGTGTCGCAGCAGAAAAGTGCGACCAGAAGTGCTCCGTAAATTTGCCCTCCTTAGCTCTCAGGTTACAGAGCAGAGAGTGTCGGAGGGCCAAAATGGGCCCCGATGTGTGTCGGAGAAATTAGCCTGGAAACGCTCCGTTAATTTGCACTCCTTACCTCTCAGCCTAGAGCGCACAAAGTGTCGGAAGTGAGAAATACGCCCAGAGAAGCTATGTCACCTGGCGCTCCTTGCTTCTCAGGTTTGCGCGTAAAGAGTGTCGGAAGGCAAAAGTGCGAAAAGAAGTGATCCGGAAATTTGCGCTCCTTACCTCTCAGGTTAGCGTATACAGAGTGTTGGAGCGCAAAAATGAGACGAGAAGCGGTCCGTAAAATTGCCTTCCATACCTCTCAGGTTTGCCGGCACGGAATGTCGGAGGGCAAAAGTGCTACCAGAAGCGCTCCGTAAATTTGTCCTCCTTACCTCTCAGGTTAGCGAGCACAGAGTGTCGGAGCAGAAAAGTGCGACCAGAAGCGCTCCGTAAATTTGCCCTCCTTACCTCTCAGGTTACAGAGCACAGAGTGTCGGAGGGCCGAAATGGGCCCCGATGTGTGTCGGAGAAATTAGCCTGGAAACGCTCCGTTACTTTGCACTACTTACCTCTCAGCCTAGAGCGCACAAAGTGTCGGAGGTGAAAAATACGCCCGGAGAAGCTATGTCACCTGGCGCTCCTTTCTTCTCAGGTTTGCGCGTAAAGAGTGTCGGAATGCAAAAATGCGACGAGAAGCGCTCCGTAAATTTGCCTTCCTTACCTCTCAGGTTAGCCGGCACGGAATGTCGGAGCGCAAAAGTGCGACCAGAAGCGCTCCGTAAATTTGCCCTCCTTACCTCTCAGGTTAGCGAGCACAGAGTGTCGGAGCGCAAAAATGCGACGAGAAGCGCTCCGTAAATTTGCGTTCCTTACCTCTCAGGTTAGCGCGCACGGAGTGTCGGAGCAGAAAAGTGCGACCAGAAGCGCTCCGTAAATTTGCCCTCCTTACCTCTCAGGTTACAGAGCACAGAGTGTCGGAGGGCCGAAATGGGCCCCGAGGTGTGTCGGAGAAATTAGCCAGGAAACGCTCCGTTACTTTGCACTCCTTACCTCTCAGCCTAGAGCGCACAAAGTGTCGGAGGTGAAAAATACGCCCGGAGAAGCTATGTCACCTGGCGCTCCTTTCTTCTCAGGTTTGCGCGTAAAGAGTGTCGGAATGCAAAAATGCGACGAGAAGCGCTCCGTAAATTTGCCTTCCTTACCTCTCCGGTTAGCTCGCTCCGTAAATTTGCGCTCCTTACCTCTCAGGTTAGCGTACACAGAGTGTCGGAGCGCAAAAATGCGACGAGAAGCGGTCCGTAAAATTGCCTTCCTTACCTCTCAGGTTTGCCGGCACGGAATGTCGGAGGGCAAAAGTGCGACCAGAAGCGCTCCGTAAATTTGCCCTCCTTACCTCTCAGGTTAGCGAGCACAGAGTGTCGGAGCGAAAAAATGCGACGAGAAGCGCTCCGTAAATTTGCCCTCCTTACCTCTCAGGTTAGCGCGCACAGAGTGTCGTAATGGGCACTAAGTGACGGATCACCTAGGGGCCCATTTCTGCCCTCCGACACTCTGTGCTCTGTAGCCTTAGAGGTAAGAAAGGCAAATTTACGGAGCGCTTCTCGTCGCACTTTTGCGCTTCGACACTCCGTGAGCGCTAACCTGAGAGGTAAGGAACGCAAATTTGCGGAGCGCTTCTCATCGCATTTTTGCGCTCCGACACTCTGTGGTCGCTAACCTGAGAGGTAAGGAGGGCAAATTTACGGAGCGCTTCTGGTCGCACTTTTGAGCTCCGACACTCCGTGCGCGCAAACCTGAGAGGTAAGGAAGGCAATTTTACGGACCGCTTCTCGTCGCATTTTTGCGCTCCGACACTCTGTGTGCGCTAACCTGAGAGGTAAGGAGCGCAAATCTACGAAGCGCGTTTGGTCGCACTTTTGCGCTCCCATACTCCGTGCGAGCTAACCTGAGAGGTAAGGAACGCAAATTTACGGAGCGCTTCTCGTAGCATTTTTGCCCTCCGCCACTCTTTACGCGCAAACCTGAGAAGCAAACAGCGCCAGGCGACATAGCTTTTCCGGGCGTATTTTTGACCTCCGACACTTTGTGCGCTCTAGGCTGAGAGGTAAGTAGTGCAAAGTAACGGAGCGTTTCCTGGCAAATTTTTCCGACTCACCTCGGGGCCCATTTCTGCCCTCCGACACTCTGTGCTCTGTAGCGTGAGAGGTAAGAAGGGCAAATTTACGGAGCGCTTCTGATCGCACTTTTGCGCTCCGACACTCCGTGCGCGCTAACCTGAAAGGTAAGTAACGCAAATTTACGGAGCGCTTCTCGTCGCATTTTTGCGCTCCGATACTCTGTACGTGCTAACCTGAGAGGTAAGGAGGGCAAATTTAAGGAGCGCTTCTACTCACACTATTGCGCTCCGACACTCCATGCGCGATAACCTGAGAGGTAAGGAAGAGAAATTTACGAAGCGCTTTTCGTCGCATTTTTGCCCTCCGACACTCTCTGCGCGTAAACCTGAAACGTAAGGAGCGCCACGTGACAGAGCTTCTCCGGGCGTGTTTTTGACCAACGACACTTTGTGCGCACTATGCAGAAAGGTAAGGAGCACTAAGTGACGGGGCTCTTCCTGGCTAATTTTTCCGCTCCGACACACTTTGCGCGCTAGCCTGAGAGGTAAGGGCACTAAGTGACGGATCACCTCGGGGTGTTTTTGACCAACGACACTTTGTGCGCACTATGCAGAAAGGTAAGGAGCACTAAGTGACGGGGCTCTTCCTGGCTAATTTTTCCGCTCCGACACACTTTGCGCGCTAGCCTGAGAGGTAAGGGCACTAAGTGACGGATCACCTCGGGGCACATTTCTACCATCCGACACTCTTTGCTCTGTAGCCTGAGAGGTAAGAAGGGCAAATTTACGGAGCGCTTCTCGTCGTACTTTTGCGCTCCGACACTCCGTGCGCGCTATCCTGAGACGTAATGGACGTAAATTTACGGAGCGCTTTTCGTCTCATTTTTGCCCCCCCGACACTCTGTGCGCGCAAACCTGACATGTAAGGAGAACCAGGTGACGGAGCTTCTCCGTGCGTTTTTGTCCTCCGACACTTTGTTCGCTGTAGGCTGAGAGGTAAGGAGTGCAAAGTAACGGAGAGCCTCCAGTGCATTTTCGCCCCCCAGACCCGTTGTGCGCACTAGGCTGAGAGGTAAGGAGCACTAAGTGAAGGAGCGCTTCCTGGCTAATCTTTCCGCTCCGACACACTGTGGGCGTTAGCCTGAGAGGTAAGAGGCACTAAGTGACGGATCACGTTTGGGCCCATTTCTCCCCTCCGACACTCTGTGCTCTGTAACCTGAGAGGTAAGGAGAGCAAATTTACGGAGCGCTTCTGCTCGCACTTTTACGCTCCTACACTCCATGCGAGCTAACCTGAAAGGTAAGGAACGCAAATTTACGGAGATCTTCTCGTCGCATTTTTGCCCTTCGACTTTCTGTGTGCGCTAACCTGAGAGGTAAGAAGGGTAAATATACAGAGCGGATCTGGTCGCACTTTTGCGCTCCGACACTCCGTGCGCGCTAACCTGAGAGTTAAGGAACGGAAATTTACGGAGCGCCTTTCGTCACATTTTTGCGCTCCGACACTGTGCGCGGTAACCTGAGAGGTTGAGGGGCAAATTTACGAAGCGCTTCTGGTCGCACTTTTGTGCTCCGACACTCCGTACGCGCTAACCTGAGAGGTAAAGAACGCAAATTTACGGACCGTTTTTCGTCGCATTTTTGCCCAACGCCACTCTGTGCGCGCAAACCTGACTCGTAAGGAGAACCAGGCGACGGAGCTTCTCCGGGCGTGTTTTTGACCTCCGACAATTTGTTCGCTCTAGGCTGAGAGGCAAGGAGTGCAAAGTAACGGAGCGGCTCCGTTGCATTTTAGCTCCCCACACCCGTTGTGCGCACTAGGCTGAGAGGTAAGGAGCACTAAATGACGGAGCGCTTCCTGGCTAATCTTTCCGCTAGGACACACTGCGCGCTAGCCTGAGACGTTAGGTGCACTAAGTGACAGATCACCTCGGGGCCCATTTCTGCCCTCCGACACCCTGTGCTTTGTAACCTGAGAGGTAAGGAGGGAAAATTTACGCAGCGCTTCTGGTCGCACTTTTGCGCTCCGACACTCCGTGCGCGCTAACTTGAAAGGTAAGGAACGCAAATTTACGGAGCGCTTCTCGTCGCATTTTTGCGCTCCGACACTCTGTGTGCGCTAACCTGAGAGGTAAGGAGGGCAAATTTACGGATTGCTTCTGGTCGCACTTTTGCGCTCCGACACTCCGTGCGCACAAACCTGAGAGGTAAGGAGGAAAATTTACTGACCGCTTCTCGTTGCATTTTTGCTCTAGGACACTATGTGCGCTAACCTGAGAGGTAAAGAGGGCAAATTTACGGAGTGATATTGGTCGCACTTTTGCGCTCCGACACTCCTTGCGAGCTAACCTGAGCGGTAAGGAACGCAAATTTACGGAGCGCTTCTCGTCGCATTTTTGCCCTCCGACACTATGAGTGCGCAAACCTGAGAAGCAAGGAGCGCCAGGTGACAGAGCTTCTCCGGGCGTATATTTAACCTCGGACACTTTGTGTGCTCTAGGCTGCGAGGTAAGGAGTGCAAAGTAACGGAGAGCTTCCTGGCTAATTTTTCCGCTCCAACACACTTTGCGCGATAGCCTGAGAGGTAAGGTGCACTAAGTGACGGATCACCTCGGGGCCCATTTCTGCCCTCCGACACTCTTTGCTCCGTAGCCTGAGAGGTAAGAAGGTCAAATTTACGGACCGCTTCTCGTCGCATTTTTGCTCTCCGACACTCTGAGCGCGCTGACCTGAGAGGTAAAGAGGGCAAATTTACGGAGCGCTTCTGGTCGCACTTTTGCGCTCCGACACTCCGTGCTCGCTAACCTGAGAGTCAAGGAACGCAAATTTAAGGATCGCTTCACGTCGCATTTTTGCCCAACGGCACTGTGTGCGCGCAAACCTGACACGTAAGGAGATCCATGTTACTGAGCTTCTCAGGGCGTGTGTTTGACCTCCGACACTTTGTTCGCTCTAGGCTGAGAGGTAAGGAGTGCAGAGTAACGAAGCACCTCCGGTGCATTTCCGTCCCCCAGACCTTTTGTGCGCACTAGGCTGAGAATTAAGGAGCACTAAGTGACGGAGCGCTTCCTAGCTAATCTTTCCGCTCCGATACACTGTGCGCGCTAGCCTGAAAGGTAAGGGGCACTAAGTGACAGATCACCTCGGGGCCCATTTCGGCCCTCCGACAATCTGTGCTCTGTAACCTGAGAGGTAAGGAGGGCAAATTTACGGAGCGCTTCTCGTCGCATTTTTGCGCTCCGACACTCTGTACGCGCTAACCTGAGAGGTAAGGAGGGCAAATTTACGGAGCGCTTCTGTTCGCACTTTTCCGCTCCTACACTGAGTGCGCGATAACCTGAGAGGTAAGGAACACAAATTTACGGAGCGCTTTTCGTCTTATTTTTGCCCCCCTACACTCTCTGCGCGCAAACCTGAGACGTATGGAGAACCAGGTGAAGAAAGCTTCTCCGGGCGTGTTTTTGACCTCCGACACTTTGTTCGCTCTAGGCTGAGAGGTAAGGAGTGCAAAGTAACGGAGCGCCTCCGGTGCATTTTCGCCCCCCCAGACCCGTTGTGCGCACTAGGCTGAGAGGTAAGGAGCACTAAGTGACGGGGCGCTTCCTGGCTAATTTTTCCGCTCCGACACACTTTGCGCGCTACCCTGAGATGTAAGGGGCACTAAGTGACGGATCACCTCGGGGCCCATTTCTCACCTCCGACATTCTGTGCTCTGTAACCTCAGAGGTAAGGAGGGCAAATTTACGGAGAACTTCTGGTCGCACTTTTGCGCTCCGACACTTCATGCGAGCTAACATAAGAGGTAAGGAACGCAAATGTAAGGAGCGCTTCTCGTCGCATTTTCGCCCTCCGATACTCTTTGCGCGCAAACCTAAGAAGTAAGGAGCGCCGGTTGACGGAGCTTCTCCGGGCGTATTTTTGAACTCCGGCACTTTGTGCGCTCTAGGCTGAGAGGTAAGGAGTGCAAAGTAAAGGAGCGCTTCCTGGCTAATTTTTCCGACCCCCCTCTTGGCCCATTTCGGCCCTCCGACACTCTGTGCTCTGCAACCTGAGAGGTAAGGAGGGCAATTTTACGGAGCGCTTCTGGTCGCACTTTTGAGATCCGACACTACGTGCGCGCTAACCTGAGAGGTAAGGAACGCAAATTTACGGAGCTCTTCTCGTCGCATTTTTGCGCTCCGACACTCTGTGCGCGCAAACCTGAAACGTAAGGTGCGCCAGGTGACGGAGCTTCTCCGGGCGTGTTTTTGACCTAGGACACTATGTGCGCACGAGACTGAGAGGTAAGGAGCACTAAGTGAGGGAGCGCTTCCTGTCTAATTTTTCCGCTCCGACACACAGTGCGCGCTAGCCTGAGAGGTAAGGTTCACTAAGTGACGGATCACCTCGGGGCCCATTTCTGCCCTCCGACACTCTGTCCTCTGTAGCCTTAGAAGTAGGAAGGGCACATTTACGGAGCACTTCTGGTCGCACTTTTGCGCACGACACTCCTTGCCCGCTAACCTGAGAGGTAAGGAACGCAAATTTACGGAGCGCTTCTCGTCGCATTTTTGCGCTCCGACACTCTGTTCGCGCTAACCTGAGAGGTAAGGAGGGAAAATTTACGGAGAGCTTCTGGTCGCACTTTTGCGCTCCGACACTCCGTGCGCGAAAACCTGAGAGGTAAGCAAGGCAAATTTACGGACCGCTTCTCGTCGCATTTTTGCGCTCCGACACTCTGTGTGCGCTAGCCTGAGAGGTAAGGGGAGCAAATTTACGTAGCGCTTCTAGTCGCACTTTTGCGCACCGACACTCCGTGCCAGCTTACCTGAGAGGTAAGGAACGCAAATTTACGGAGCGCTTCTCGTCGCATTTTGCAATCCGACACTCTTTGCGCGCAAACCTGAAACGTAAGGAGCGCCAGCTACTCCGGGCGTGTTTTTGACCTCCGACATTTTGTGCGCACTAGGCTGAGAGGTAAGGAGCACTAAGTGACGGAGCGCTTCCTGGCTAATTTTTTCTCTCCGACACGCTTTGAGAGGTAAGGGGCACTAAGTAACGGATCACCATCTTCCATCCGACACTATGTGCTCTGTAGCCTGACAGGACACACTCTGCGCGCTAGCCTGAGAGGTAAGAGGCACTAAGTGACGGATCACCTTGGGGCACATTTCTGCCCTCCGACGCTCTGTGCTCTGTAACATGAGAGGTAAGGAACGCAAATTTACGGAGCGCTTCTCGTCGCACTTTTGTGCTCCGACACTCCGTGCGCGTTAACCTGAGAGGTAAGGAACGTAAATTTACGGAGCTCTTCTCGTCGCATTTTTGTGCTCCGACGCTCTGTACGGTCTAACCTGAGAGGTAAGAAGGGCAAATTTACGGAGCGCTTCTGGTCGCACTTTTGCGCTCCGACACTCCGTGCGCGATAACCTGAGAGGTAAGGAACGCAAATTTACGGAGCGCCTCTGGTCGCACTTTTGCTCTCCGAAACTCCGTGTGCGCTATCCTGAGAGGTAGTGAACGCAAATTTACGGAGCGCTTTTCGTCTCATTTTTGCCCCCCAACACTCTGAGCGCAAACCTGACACGTAAGGAGAACCAGGTGACGGAGCTTCTCCGGGCGTGTTTTTTACCTCCGACACTTTGTGCTCTCTAGGCTGAGAGGTAAGGAGTGCAAAGTAACGGAGCGCCTCCGGTGCATTTCCCCTCCCCCCACACCCGTTGTGCGCACTAGCCTGAGATTTAAGGAGCACTAAGTTACGGAGAGCTTCCTGGCTAATCTTTCCGCTCCGACACACTGTGCGCGCTAGCCTGAGAGGTAAGGGGCACTAAGTGACGGATCAACTTGGTGCACATTTCTGCCCTCCGACACTCTGTGCTCTGTAACCTGAGAGGTAAGGAGGGCAAATTTACGGAGCGCTTCTGGTCGCACTTTTGTGCTCCAACACTCCGTGCGCGCTAACCTGAGAGGTAAGTAACGCAAATTTACGGACCGCTTATCGTCGCATTTTTGCGCTCCAACACTCTGTGTGCGCTAACCTGAGAAGTAAGGAGGGCAAATTTATTGAGCGCTTTTGGTCGCACTTTTGCGCTCCTACACGCCATGCGAGCTAACTTGAGAGGTAAGGAACGCAATTTTACGGAGCGCTTCTAGTCGCATTTTTCCCCTCCGACACTCTGTGCGCGCAAACCTGAAACGTAAGGAGCGCCAGGTGACGGAGATTCTCCGGGTGTGTTTTTGACCTCCGACACTTTGTGCGCACAAGGCTGAGAGGTAAGGAGCACTAAGTGACGGAGCGCTTCCTGGCTAATTTTTCCACTCCGACACACTATGCGCACAATCCTGAGAGGTAAGGGGCACTAAGTGAAGGATCACCTTGGGTTTCCCATTTCTGCCCTCCGATACTCTATGCTCTGTAGCCTGAGAGGTACGAAGGGCAAATTTACGGAGCGCTTCTGGTCGCACTTTCGCGCTCCGATACTCCCTGCGCGCTAACTTGAAAGGTAAGGAACGCAAATTTACGGAGCCCTTCTCGTCTCATTTTTGCCCCCCGACACTCTGTGCGCGCAAACCTGACACGTAAGGAGAACCAGATGACGGAGCTTCTCCGGGCGTGTTTTTTTACCTCCGACACTTTGTGCGCTCTAGGCTGAGAGGTAAGGAACGCAAAGTAACGGAGCGCCTCCGGAGCATATCCCCCCCCCCCCACACCGTTGTGCGCACTAGGCTGAGATTCAAGGAGCACTAAATGACGGAGCGCTTCCTGGCTAATCTTTCCGCTCCGACACACTGTGCGCGCTAGCCTGAGAGGTAAGGGGCACTAAGTGACGGATCACCTTGCGGTCACATTTCTGCCCTCCGACACTGTGCTCTGTAACCTGAGAGGTAAGGAGGGCAATTTTAAGGAGCGCTTCTGGTCGCACTTTTGCGCTCCGACACTCCGTGCGCGATAACCTGAGAGGTAAGGAACGCAAATTTACGGAGCGCTTCTAGTCGCATTTTTCCCCTCAGACACTGTGTGCGCGCAAACCTGAAACGTAAGGAGCGCCAGGTGACGGAGCTTCTCCGGGTGTGTTTTTGACCTCCGACACTTTGTGCGCACAAGGCTGAGAGGTAAGGAGCACTAAGTGACGGAGCGCTTCCTGGCTAATTTATCCGCTCCGACACACTATGCGCGCAAGCCTGAGAGGTAAGGGGCACTAAGTGACGGATCACCTTGGGGCCCATTTCTGCCCTCCGACACTCTGTGCTCTGTAGCCTGAGAGGTAAGAATGGCAAATTTACGGAGCGCTTCTGGTAGCACTTTTGCGCTCCGACACTCCGTGTGCGCCAGCCTGAGAGGTAAGGAACGCAAATTTACGGAGCGCTTATAGTCGTTTTTGCGCTCAGACAATCTGTGCATGCTAACCTGAGAGGTAAGGAGGGCAAATTTACGGAGTGCTATTGGTCGCACTTTTGCGCTCCTTCACTTTGCACGGAGGGCCTCCAGTCTAGTTTTTGCGCTCCGACACACTGTGCGCGCTATCCACAGAGGTAAGGAGCGCAAGGTGACGGAGCGTCTCCGGTTGTATTTTTCCCCTCCGACACTTTGTTCGCTCTAAGCTGAGAGGTAAGGAGTGCCTCCGGTGCATCTTTGCCCTCCGACACTCTGTGCGCACTAGGCTGGGAGTTAAAGAGCACTAAGTGACGGAGCGTCTCCGGACCGATTTTTAAGCTCCGGAACACTGTGTGCGCTAGGCAGAGAGGTAAGGAGCGAAAAGTGACCGAGCGCCTACGGGCCCAATTCTAGCCCTCCGACACTATGTGCCCGCATTATTGCCTTCCGACAATGTATTCAAGCTTCCCTGAGAGTTAAGGAGCGTAAAGTGATCGAGCGTTTTTAGTCGCATTTCTGCCCTCCGACACTCTGTGCACGCTATCCTGTGAGGTAAAAAACGCAAAGTGTTGAAGCGCAAAAATGCGACCAGAAGCGCTCCGTAGATTTGCCCTCCTTGCCTCTCAGGTTAGCGCGCACAGAGTGTCGGAGCGCAAAAGTGCGACCAGAAGCGCTCCGCAAAATTTGCGCTCCTTACCTCTCAGGTTAGTGCACAAAGAAACTAGGAGCCCAAAAATACGCCTGGATAGACTTCGTCACTTTGCGTTTTATACCTCACATAGCGTGGACAGAATGTCGGAGGGCTGAAATGCGCCTAAAAGCGCTCGATCACTTTACGCTCCTTACCCCTCAGCGAAGCGGGAACACATTGTCGGAAGGCAAAAATGCGCCCGGAGACGATCCGCCAACTTGCCCTCCTTATTTCTCGACGTAGCGGGGACATAGTGTCGGAGGGCAGAATTGGGCCCATAGGCGCTCCGTCACATGGCGCTCCTTACCTCTCAGCCTAGCGGACAAAGCGTGTCGGAGCGTAAGAATTGGTACGGAGGCGCTCCGTCACTTAGTGCTCCTTACCTCTCAGCTTAGAGCGCACAAAGTGTCGGAGGGCAAAAATGTGCTCGTAGGCGCTCCGTCACTTCTCGGTCCTTACCTATAAGGTTAGCGCGAAAAAATTGTCGGAGGGCAAAAATGCGTCCGGAGACATTCCGTCACCTTGTGCTCGTTACTTCTCAGCCTATTGCGCTCAGAGCGTCGGAGGGCAGAAATGCGCCCGGAGGAGGTCCGTTACTTTGCGCTCCTTACCTCTTAGCCAAGCGAGCACAGACTGTCGAAGGGTAAAAATGCGCCCAGAAGAGCTCCATCACTTTGCGCTCCTTACCTCTCAGGTTTCAGAGCACAGAGTGTCGGAGGGCAGAAATGGGCCCGGTGGCGATCCGTCACTTAGCGCCCCATACCTCTCAGCTTAGCGAGCACAGACTGTCGAAGGGTAAAAATGCGCCCAGAAGAGCTCCATCACTTTGCGCTCCTTACCTCTCAGGTTTCAGAGCACAGAGTGTCGGAGGGCAGAAATGGGCCCGGTGGCGATCCGTCACTTAGCGCCCATTACCTCTCAGCTTAGCGAGCACAGAGAGTCGGAGCGGAAAAATTAGCCGGGAAGCGCTCCATCACTTAGTGCTCCTTACCTCTCAGCATAGTGCGCACAAAGGGTCGGGAGGGAGGCGAAAATGCACCGGAGGCGCTCCGTTACTTTGCACTCCTTACCTCTCAGCCTAGAGCGCACAAAGTGTCGGAGTTCAAAACACGCCCAGATAAGCTCCGTCTCCTGGCGCTCCTTACGTCTCAGGTTTGCGCGCACAGAGTGTCGGAGGGCCAAAATGCGACGAGAAGCCCTCCGTAAATTTTCGTTCCTTACCTCTCAGGTTAGCGCGCACAGTGTGTCGGAGCGCAAAAAAGCGACCAGAATCACTCCGCAGATATGCGCTCCTTACCTCTTAGCTTAGCGCGCAAAGAAAGTAGGAGCGCAAAAATGCTCCTGAGGACACGTGGTCACTTTGCGTTTTTTTACCTCACACGATAGCGTGCACAGAGGGTCGGAGGGCAGAGATGCGCTTAAAAGTGCTCGATCACTTTACGCTCCTTATCCCTCAGCGAAGCGGGAAAACATTGTCGGAAGGCAAAAATGCGCCCGGAGACTATCCGCCAACTTGCCCTCCTTATCTCTCAGCCTAGCGGGCACATAGTGTCGGAGGGCAGAATTGGCCCATAGGCACTCCGTCCTTTTGCGATCCTTACCTCTCAGCCTAGCGGACAAAGCGTGTCGGAGCGTAAGAATTGGTAGGGAGGCACTCCGTCACTTAGTGCTCCTTACCTCTCACCCTAGTGCGCACAGAGTGTCGGAGGGCAAAAATGCACTGGTGGCGCTCCGTCACTTTGCATTCCTTACCTCTCAACTTAGAGCTCACAAAGTGTCGGAGGGCAAAAATAACATCGGAGACGCTCCGTTACCTTGCGTTCTTTACCTCTAAGGATAGTGCGCAAAGTCTGTCGGAGCGCAAAAACTCGCCCGGAGTCACTTTGCGTTCGTTACCTCTCAGACTAGCGCGCACGTAGTGTCGGAGGGCAAAAATGGCCTCGGATCCGCTCCTTACCTCTCAGGTTAGCGCGCAAAGAGTATCGGAGGGCAAAAATGGGCTCGTAGGCGCTCCGTCACTTTCCGGTCCTAATCTCTAAGGTTAGCGCGCAAAAATTGTCGGAGGGGAAAAATGCGTCCGTCACCATGTGCTCGTTACTTCTCAGCCTATTATGCACAGAGTGTCGGGGGGGCAGAAATGCGCCCGGACGAGCTCCGTTACTTTGCGCTCCTGACTTCTCAGCCTAGCGGGCAAAGACTGTCGGAGGGCAAAAATGAGCCCAGAGGAGCTCCGTCACTTTGCGCTCCTTACCTCTCAGGTTACAGAGCACACGGTGACGGAGGGCAGAAATGGGCCCGGAGGCGATCCGTCACTCAGTGCCACTTATCTCTCAGCCTAACGTGCACAGTTTGTCGGAGCGGAGAAATTAGCCAAGAAACGTTCCGTCACTTAGTGTTCCTTACCTCTCAGCCTAGTGCGCGCAAATGCGACCAGAATCGGTCCTCAAATTTGCGCTCCTTACCTCTCGGGTTGGGCGCAAAGAAAGCATAAACGCAAAATTGCGCCTGGAGACACTTCGTCACTTTTTTACCTCACTGGGTAGCGTACACAGAGTGTCGGAGGGCAGAATTAGGCCGTAAGCGCTCTGTCACTTTGCGCTCCTTACCTCTCAGCCAAGCGAACACATTGTGTCAGAGCTGCACCGGAGGCGCTCCATCACTTTGCACTCCTTACCTCTCAGCTCAAAACGCACAAAGTCTCGGAAGGAAAAAATACGTCCTGAGACGCTCCGTCGCCTTGCTCTCCTTACCTCTCAGGATAGCGCGCACAGTTTGTAGGAACACTAAAACTCACCCGGAGGCCCTACGCCACATTGTGCTCGTTACCTCTCAGACTAGCGCGCAGGTAGTGTCGGAGGGCAAAAATGGCCTCGGATGCGCTGGGTCACTTTCCGTTCCTTACCTCTCAGGTTAGCGAGCACAGAGAGTCGGAGGGCAAAATTGGGTTCGTAGGCACTCCGTCACTTTCCGGTCCTTATCTCTAAGGTTAGCGCGCGAGAATTGTCAGAGGGCAAAAATGCGTCCGGAGACGATCCGACACTTTGTGCTCGTTACTTCTCAGCCTATTGCGCAAAGAGTCTGGGGGGCAGAAACTCGCCCGAAGGAGCTCCGTTACTTTGCGCTACTTACCTCTCAGCCAAGCGGGCACAGACTGTCGGAGGGCAAAAATGAGCCCAGAGGAGCTCCGTCACTATGCGCTCCTAACCTCCCAGGTTACAGAGCAGAGTGTCGGATGGCAGAAATGGGCCCGGAGGCGATCCGTCACTTAGTGCCCCTTACCTCTCAGCCTAGCGCGCACAGAGTGTGGGAGCGCAAAAATTAGCCAGGAAGCGTTCCGTCACTTAGTGCTCCTTTCCTCTCAGCCTAGTGCGCACAAAGGGTCGGGGGGGGGGGGGGGGTGAAAATGCAACCGAGGCGCTCCGTTAATTTGCACTCGTTACCTGTCACCCTATATCGCACAAAGTGTCGGAGATCAAAACACGCCCGGAGAAGCTCCGTCACCTGGCGCTCCTTACGTCTCAGGTTCGCGCGCACAGAATGTCGGGGGGCAAAAATGAGACCAGAATCACTCCACAAATTTGCGGTCCTTACCTCTTAGGTTAGCGCGCAAAGAAAGTAGGAGCGCAAAAATACACCTGAAGACACTTCGTCACTTTGCGTATAGCGTGCAAAGAGGGTCGGAGGGCAGAAATGCGCATAAAAGCGCTCGATCACTTTCCGCTACTTACCCCTCAGCGAAGCGGGAACACGTTGTCGGAAGGCAAAAATGCGATCCGCCAACTTGCACTCCTTATCTCTCAGCCTAGCGGGCACATAGTGTAGGAGGGCAGAATTGGGCCCATAGGCACTCGGTCACTTTGCGCTTCTTACCTCTTAGCCTAGCGGACAAAGCGTGTCGGAGGGCAAAAGTACGATCGCAGACCCTCCGTCACCTTGCGTTCTTTAACTCTCAGACTAACGCGCACATAGTGTCGGAGGGCAAAAATGGGCTCGTAGGCGCTCCGTCACTTTCCGGTCCTTATCTCTAAGTTTAGCGCGCAAAAATTGTCGGAGGGCAAAAATTCTTCCGGAGACGCTCCGTCACCTTGTGCTCGTTACTTCTCAGCCTATTGCGCACAGAGTGTCGGGGGGCAGAAACGCGCCCGGAGGAGATCCGTTACTTTGCGCTCCTTACCCCACAGTCTAGCGGGCACAGACTGTCGGAGGGCAAAAATGAGCCCAGAGGAGCTCCGTCACTTTGCGCTTCTTACCTCTCAGGTTACAGATCACAGAGTGTTAGAGGGCAGAAATGGGCCCGGAGGCGATCCGTGTTCCTTACCTCTCAGTCTAGTGCGCATAAAGGGTCTGGAGGGGGGGAGGAGAAAATGCACTGGAGTCGCTCTTCTACTTTGCACAACTTAATTCTCAGCCTAGAGCGCTCAAAGTGTCGTAGGTCAAAAACACGCCCCGAGAACCACCGTCACCTGGCGCCCCTTACGTCTCAGGGTTGCGCGCGCAGAGTGTCGGAGGGCAAAAATGCGACGAGAAACGCTCCTGAAATTTGCGTTCCTTACCTCTCAGGTTAGCGCGCACTGAGTGTCGGAACGCAAAAGTGCGACCAAAAGCTCTCCATAAATTTACTATCCTTACCTCTTAGGTTAGCGCGCACGGAGTGTCGGAGAGCAAAACTGCGACCAGAATCGCTTCAGTTAGCGCGCACTGAGTGTCGGAACGCAAAAGCGCGACAAAAAGCTCTCCATAAATTTGCCATCCTTACCTCTTAGGTTAGCGCGCACGGAGTGTCGGGGAGCAAAACTGCGACCAGAATCGCTCCGCAAATTTGCGCTCCTTACATCTCAGGTTAGCGTGCAAAGAAAGTAGGAACGCTAAATTGCGCGTGGAGTCACTTCGTCACTTTGTGTTTTTTACCTCACAGGGTAGCGTGCACAGAGTGTCTGAGGGCAGAATTGGGATCGTAGGCGCTCGGCCACTTAGTGCTCCTTACCTCTCAGCCTAGTGCGCACAGAGTGTCGGAGGGCAAAAATACACTGGAGGCGCTCCGTCACTTTGCTCTCCTTACCTCTGAGCTTAGAGCGCACAAAGTGTCTGAGGGCAAAAATACGCCGGGAGAGGCTCCGTCACCTTGCTCTCCTTACCTCTCTTGATAGAGCGCACAGTTTGTCGGAGTGCAAAAACTCGCCCGGAGGCCCTCCGTCACATTGTGCTCGTTACCTCTCAGACTAGCGCGCACGTAGTGTCGCAGGGCAAAAATGGCCTTGGATGCGCTCAGTCACTTTCCGATCCTTACCTCTCAGGTTAGCGAGCACAGAGTGTCGGAGGGTAAAAATGGGTTCGTAGGCGCTCCGTCAATTTCCGGTCCTTATCTCTGAGGCAGAAATGCGCCCGGAGGATCTCCGTTACTTTGCGCTCCTTACCTCTTAGCGAAACGCGCAGGGACTGTCGGAGGGTAAAAATGCGCCAAGATGAGCTCCATCACTTTGCGCTCCTTACCTCTCATGTTACAGAGCACAGAGTGTCGGAGGGCAGAAATGGGCCCGGAGGCGATCCCTCTCTTGGTGCCCCTTACCTCTGAGCCTAGCGCGCACAGAGACTCGGAGCGGATAAATTAGCCCAGAAGCGCTCCGTCACTTACTGCTCCTTACCTCTCAGCCTAGTGCGCACAAAGGGTCGGGGGAGAGGCGAAATTGTACCGGAGGCGCTCCGTTACTTTGCACTCCTTACCTCTCAGCCCAGTGCGCACAAAGGGTCGGGGGGGGGGGGGAAATACAACCGAAGCGCTCCGTTAATTTGCACACCTCACCTGTCAGCATATAGCGCACAAAGTGTCGGAGGGAAAAAATACGCCAGGAGACGGTCAGTCACCTTGCGCTCCTTTACCCTCAGGATTTCGCTCACAGTTTGTCGGAGCGCAAAAACTCGCCCGGAGGCCTTCCGTCACTTTGTGCTCATTACCTCTCAGTCTAGTGCGCACATAGCGTCAGAGGGCAAAAATGGCCTTGGATGTGACTTTCCGCTCCTTACCTCTCAGGTTAGCGCGCACAGAGTGTCGCAGGGCAAAAATGGGCTCGTAGGCGCTCCGTCACTTTCCGCTCCTTTTCTCTAAGGTTACCGCGCAAAAATTGTGTGAGGGCAAAAATGAGTCCGGAGACGCAGCGTCACCTTTTACTCGTTACTTCTCAGCCTATTGCGCACAGAGTGTCGGGCGGCAGAAACTCTCCCGGAGGAGTTCCGTTACTTTGCGTTCCTTACCTCTGCGCCAAGCGTGCACAGACTGTTGGAGAACAAAAATGCGCCCAGAGGAGCTCCGTTATTATGGGCTCCTTACCTCTCTGTTTACAGAGCACAAAGTGTCGGAGGGCAGAAACGGGCCCGGTGGCGATCCGTCACTTAGTGCCCCTTACCTCTCAGCCTAGCGCGCAAAGTGTGTCGGAGCGTAGAAATTAGCCAGGAAGCGTACCGTCACCTAGTGCTCCTTACCTCTCAGCCCTAGTGCGCACAAAGGGTCGTGGGGGGGAGTGCAACCGAGGCGCTTCGTTAATTTGCACTCCTTACCTCTCAGCATAGAGCGCACAAAATGTTGGAGTTCAAAACATGCCCAGAGAAGCTCCGTCACCTGCGCTCCTTACGTCTCAGGTTTGCGTGCACAGAGTGTCGGAGGGCAAAAATACGACGAGAAGCACTCCGTAAATTTGCGTTCCTTACCTCTTAGGTTAGCGCAGAAAGAAAGTAGGAGCGCAAAGATGCGCCTGAAGACACTTCCTCACTTAGCGTTTTTTACCTCACAGGAAAGCGTACACAGAGTGTCGGAGAGCAGAAATGCGCCTAAAAGTGCTGTATCACTTTACGCTCCTTACCCCTCAGCGAAGCGGGAAAACATTGTCGGAAGGCAATAATGCGCCCGGAGATGATCCGCCAACTTGTCCTCCTTATCTCTCAGCCTAGTGGGCACATAGTGTCGGAGGGCAGAATTGGGCTCATATGCGCTCCGTCACTTTGCGCTCCTTATCTCTCAGCCTAGCGGACAAAGCGTGTAGGAGCGTAAGAATTGGTACGGAGGCGCTCCGTCACTTAGTGCTCCTTACCTCTCACCCTAGTGCGCACAGAGTGTCGGAGGGCAAAAACACGATCGGAGAGGCTCAGTCACCTTGCGTTCTTTACCTCTAAGGATAGGCCGCACAGTGTGTCGTAGCGCAGAAACTCGCCCGGAGGCCCTCCGTTACTTTGTGCTCGTTACCTCTCAGACTAGCGCGCACGTAGTGTCGGAGGGCAAAAATGGCCTCGGATGCCTTCAGTCACTTTCCGCTCATTACCTCTCAGGTTAGAGCGCACAGAGTGTCGGAGGGCAATAATTTGGCTCGTAGGCGCTCCGTCACTTTCCGGTCCTTATCTCTAAGGTTAGAGCGCAAAAATTGTCGGAGGGCAAAAATGCGTCACCTTGGTCTCCTTACCTCTCAGGATAGAGCGCACAGTTTGTTGGAGCGCAAAAACTCGCCCGGAGGCCTTCCGTCACATTGTGCTCGTTACCTCTCAGATTAGCGCACATGTAGTGTCGGAGAGAAGAGCAAAAATGGCCTTGGATACGCTGTAACTTTTCGATCCTTACCTCTCAGGTTAGCGAGCACAGTGTCGGACGGAAAAAATGGGTTCGTAGGCAAAAATGCGACGAGAAGCGCTCCGTAAATTTGCCCACCTTACCTCACAGGTTAGCGCACACAGTGTGTCGGAGCGCAGAAATGCGACTAAAATCGCTCAGCAAATTTGAGCACCTTACTTCTTAGGTTACCGCGCAAAGAAAGTAGGAGCGCAAAATGCGCCTGAAGACAGTTCCTCACTTTGCGTTTTTTACCTCACAGGATAGCGTGCACAGAGTGTCGGAGGGCAGAAATGCGCCTAAAAGCGCTGGATCACTTTACGCTCCTTACCCCTCAGCGAAGCGGGAAAACATTGTCGGAAGGCAAAAATCCGCCCGGAGATGATCCTCCAACTGGTTCTCCTTATCTCTCAGCCTAGTGAGCACATAGTGTCGGAGGGCAGAATTGGGCCCATGTGCGCTCCGTCACTTTGCACTCCTTACCTCTCAGCCTAGCGGACAAAGCGTTTCGGAGCGTAAGAATTGGTACGGAGGGGCTCCGTCACTTAGTGCTCCTTACCTCTCAGCCTAGTGCGCACAGAGTGTTGGCGGGCAAAAATACGATAGGAGAGGCTCAGTCACCTTGCGTTATTTACCTCTAAGGATAGCGCGCACAGTGTGTCGTAGCGCAGAAACTCGCCCGGAGGCCCTCCGTCACTTTGTGCTCGTTACCTCTCAGACTAGCGCGCACGTAGTGTCGGAGGGCAAAAATGGCCTCGGATTCGCTCAGTCACTTTCCGCTCCTTACCTCTCAGGGTAGAGCGCACAAAGTGTCGTAGGGCAAAAATTGGGCTCGTAGGCGCTCCGTCACTTTCCGGTCCTTATCTCTAAGGTTAGAGCGCAAAAATTGTCGGAGGGCAAAAATGCGTCACCTTGCTCTCCTTACCTCTCAGGATAGAGCGCAGAGTTTGTCGGAACGCAAAAACTCGCCCGGAGGCCCTCCGTCACATTGTGCTCGTTACCTCTCAGATTAGCGCACACGTAGTGTCTGAGAGAAGAGCAAAAATGGCCTTGGATACGCTCAGTCACTTTTCGATCTTTACCTCTCAGGTTAGCGAGCACAGTGTCGGACGGCAAAAATGGGTTCGTAGGCGCTCCGTCACTTTCCGGTCCTTATCTCTAAGGTTAGCGCGCGAAAATTGTCGGAGGACAAAAAAGCATCCGGAGACGCTCCGTCACCTTGTGCTCGTAACTTCTCAGCCTATTGCGCTCAGAATGTCGGAGGCCAGAAATGCGACAGAGGAGATCCGTTACTTTGCGCTCCTTACCTCTCAGCCAAGCGGGCACAGACTGTCGGAGGGCAAAAATGAGCCCAAAGGAGCTCCGTCACTTTGCGCTCCTTACCTCTCATATTACAGAGCAGAGTGTGTCGGAGGGCAGAAATGGCCGGAGGCGATCTGTCACTTAGTGCCCTTTACCTCTCAGCCAAGCGCGCACAATGAGTCGGAGAGGAAAAATTAGCCCAGAGGCGCTCCGTCACTGAGTGCTCCTTACATCTCAGCGTAGTGCGCACAAAGGGTCGTGGAGGAGGCGAAAATGCACCGGTGGCGCTCAGTTACTTTGCACTCCTTACCTCTCAGCCTTGAGCGCACAAAGTGTCGGAGGTCAAATCACTCCCACAGAAGCTCCGTCACCTGGCGCTCCTTACGTATCAGGTTTTCGCGCACAAAGTGTCGGAATGCGCAGAAATGCGAGGAAAAGCGCTCCGTAAATTTGTGCTCCTTACCTCTCAGGTTACAGAGCACAGAGTGTCGAAGGGCAAAAATGGGCCCCGAGGTGAGACATCACTTAGTGCCCATTACCTCTCAGCCTAGCGCGCACAGAGTGTCGGAGCGCAAAAAAAATTAGCCAGGAACCGCTACGTTTCTTAGTGCACCTTACCTCTCAGCCTAGTGCGCACAAAAGGTCGGGGGTGGGGCGAAAATGCCCCTGACGCGCTCTGTTATTTTGCAGTCCTTACCTTTCAGCCTAGAGCGCACAAAGTGACGGAGGTCAAAAACACGCCTGGAGAACCTCCGTCACCTGGCGCTCATTACGTCTCAGGATTGCACGCACAGAGTGGCGGAGGGCAAAACTGGGACGAGAAGCGCTCCATAGATTTGCGTTCCTTACATCTCACGTTAGCGTGCACGGAGTGTCGGAGCACAAAAGTGCGACCAAAAGCGCTTCGTAAATTTGCCATCCTTACCTATCAGGTTATCGCGCACGGGGTGTCGGAGCGCAAAAATTCGACCAGAATCGCTCCTTAAATTTGCGCTCCTTACATCTCAGGTTAGCACGCAAAGAAAGTAGGAGCGCAAAAATGCGCGTGGAGACACTTCGGCACTCTGCGTTTTTTACCTCAGAGGATAACGTGCACAGAGTGTCCGAGGGCAGAAATGCGCCTAAAAGCGCTCGATCACTTTACGCTCCTTACCCCTCAGCGAAGCGGGAACACATTGTCGGAAGGCAAAAATGCGCCCGGAGACGATCGGCCAACTTGCCCTCCTTATTTGTCGGCCTAGCGGGGACATAGTGTCGGAGTGCAGAATTGGGCCCGTAGGCGCTCAGTCACTTTGCGCTCCTTACCACTCAGCCTAGCGGACACAGTGTGTCGGAGCGTAAAAATTGGTCCGGAGGCGCTCCGTCACTTAGTGCTCTTTACCTCTCAGCCTAGTGGACACAGTGTGTCGGAGGGTAAAATTGCACCAGTGGCCCTCCGTCACTTTGCACTCCTTACATCTCAGATTAGAGCGACAAAGTGTCGGAGGGAAAAAACACACAGGAGATGACCCGTCACCTTGCGCTCCTTACCTCTCAGGTTAGCGCGCACAGTTTGTCGTAGCGAAAAACTCGCCCGGAGGACATCCGTCACTTTGTACTCCTTACCTCTCAGACTAGCGCGCACATAGTGTCAGAGGGCAAAAATGGCCTCGGATTCGCTCAGTGACTCTCCGCTCCTTACCTCTCAGGTTATCACGCACAGAGTGTCGGAGGGCAAAAATGGGCTCGTAGGCGCTCCGTCACTTTCCGGTCCTTATCTCTAAGGTTAGCGCGAAAAAATTGTATGATGGCAAAAATGCGTCCGGAGACCCTCCGTAACCTTTTACTCGTTACCTCTCAGCCTATTGTGCACAGAGTGTTGGAGGGCAGAAATTCGCCCGGAGGAGCTCCGTTACTTTGCGTTCCTTACCTCTCAGCCTAGCGCGGAAAGTGTGTCGGAGCGCAGAAATTAGCGTTCTGTTACGTAGTGCTCCTTACCTCTCAGCCTAGTGCGCACAAAGGGTCGGGGGTGGTGGGGGTGAGGACGCGCTCCGTTACTTTGCGCACAAAGTGTCGGACGTCAAAAAAACGTCCGGAGAAGCTACGTCACCTGGCGCTCCTTACGTCTCAGGTTTGCGCGAATAGAGTGCCGGAGGGCAAAAATGCGACGAGAAGCGATCCGTAAATCTGCGTTCCTTACCTCTCAGGTTATCGCGCACGGAGTGTTGGAACGCAAAAGTGCGACCAGAGGCGCTTCGTAAAATTACCCTTCTTACCTCTCATTATAGCGCGCACAGAGTGTCGGAGAGCAAAAATGCGACCAGAATCGCTCCGCAAATTTGAGCTCCTTACATCTCAGATTATCGCGCAAAGAAAGTAGGTGCGCAATAATGCGCCTAGAGACACTTCGTCACTTTGCGTTTTTTACTGCACAGGATAGCTTGCACAGTGTCGAAGGACAGAAATGCGCCTAAAAGCGCTCGATCACTTTGCACTCTTTACCCCTCAATGAAGCGGGAACACATTGTCGGAAGGCAAAAGTGCGCCGGGAGACGATCCGCTGACTTCCCCTCCTTATCTCTCAGCCTAGCGGGCATGTAGTATCGGAGCGCCGAATTGTTCCCGTAGGCGCTCCCTCACTTTGCGCTCCTTACCTCTCAACCTAGCGGACAAAGCGTGTCGGAGCGTAAGAATTGGCACGGAGGCGCTCCGTCACTTAGAGCTCCTTCCCTCTCAGCCTAGTGCGCACAGTGTCGGAGGGCAAAAATACGGTCGGAGAGGCTCAGTCACCTTGCGTTCTTTACCTCTAAGGATAGCGCGCACAGAGTGTCGTAGCGCAGAAACTAGCCCGGAGGCCCTCCGTCACTTTGTGCTCGTTACCTCTCAGACTAGCGCGCACGTAGTGTCGGTGGGCAAAAATGGCCTCGGATGCCTTCAGTCACTTTCCGCTCCCTACCTCTCAGGTTAGAGCGCACAGAGTGTCGGAGGGCAAAAATTGGGCTCGTAGGCGCTCCGTCACTTTCCGGTCCTTATCTCTAAGGTTAGAGCGCAAAAATTGTCGGAGGGCAAAAATGCGTCACCTTGCTCTCCTTACCTCTCAGGATAGAGCGCACAGTTTGTTGGCGCGCAAAAGCTCGCCCGGAGGCCCTCCGTCACATTGTGCTCGTTACCTCTCAGATTAGCGCACACGTAGTGTCGGAGAGCAGAGCAAAAATGGCCTTGGATACGCTGTAACTTTTCGATCCTTACCTCTCAGGTTAGCGAGCACAGTGTCGGAGGGCAAAAATGGGTTCGTAGGCAGAAATGCGACGAGAAGCGTTCCGTAAATTTGCCCACCTTACCTCACAGGTTAGCGCACACAGTGTGTCGGAGCGCAGAAATGCGACCAGAATCGCTCCGCAAATTTGCGCTCCTTACTTCTTAGGTTAGCGCGCAAAGAAAGTAAGAGCGCAAAAATGCGCCTGAAGACACTTCGTCACTTTGCGTTTTTTACCTCAGGATAGCGTGCAGAGAGTGTCGGAGGGCAGAAATGCGCCTAAAAGCGCTGGATCACTTTACGCTCCTTACCCCTCAGCGAAGCGGGAAAACATTGTCGGAAGGCAAAAATCCGCCCGGAGATGATCCGCCAACTTGTCCTCCTTATCTCTCAGCCTAGTGGGCACATAGTGTCGGAGGGCAGAATTGGGCCCATGTGCGCTCCGTCATTTTGCGCTCCTTAACTCTCAGCCTAGCGGACAAAGCGTGTCGGAGCGTAAGAATTGGTACGGAGGGGCTCCGTCACTTAGTGCTCCTTACCTCTCAGCCTAGTGCGCACAGAGTGTCGGAGGGCAAAAATACGATCGGAGAGGCTCAGTCACCTTGCGTTCTTTACCTCTCAGGATAGCGCGCACAGTGTGTCGTAGCACAGAAACTCGCCCGGAGGCCCTCCGTCACTTTGTGCTCGTTATCTCTCAGGCTAGCGCGTACGTAGTGTCGGAGGGCAAAAATGGCCTCGGATGCGCTCAGTCACTTTCCGCTCCTTACCTCCCAGGTTAGAGCGCACAAAGTGTCGGAGGGCAAAAATTGGGCTCGTAGGCGCTCCGTCACTTTCCGGTCCTTATCTCTAAGCTCGTTACCTCTCCGCCTATTGCGCACAGAGTGTTAGAGGGCAGAAATTCGCCCGGAGGAGCTCCGTTACTTTGCGTTCCTTACCTCTCAGCCTACCGCGGAAAGTGTCGGCGCGCAGAAATTAGCCAGGAAGCGTTCTGTTACGTAGTGCTCCTTACCTCTCAGCCTAGTGCGCACAAAGGGTCGGGGGCGCTCCGTTACTTTGCACACTTTACCTCTCAGCCTAGAGCGCACAAAGTGTCGGACGTAAAAAACACGTCTGGAGAAGCTCCGTCACCTGGCGCTCCTTACGTCTCAGGTTTGCGCGCATAGAGTGTCGGAGGGCAAAAATGCGACGAGAAGTGATCCGTAAATTTGCGTTCGTTACCTCTCAAGTTATGTGTCGGAAGTGTCGGAAGTGTCGGAAGTGTCGGAGTGTCGGAACGCAAAAGTGCGACCAGAGGCGCTCCGTAAAATTGCCCTTCTTACCTCTCATATTAGCGCGCACAGAGTGTCGGAGAGCAAAAATGTGACCAGAATCGCTCCGTAAATTTGCGCTCCTTACCTCTCAGATTAGCGCGCAAAGAAAGTAGGTGCACAATAATGCGCCTGGAGACACTTCGTCACTTTGCGTTTTTTACTTAACAGGATAGCGTGCACAGTGTCGGAGGACAGAAATACGCCTAAAAGCGCTCGATCACTTTACACTCTTTACCCCTCAGCGAAGCGGGAACACATTGTCGGAAGGCAAAAGTGCGCAGGGAGACGATCCGCCGACTTGCCCTCCTTATCTCTCAGCCTAGCGGGCATGTAGTATCGGAGCGCCGAATTGTTCCCGTAGGCGCTCCCTCACTTTGCGCTCCTTACCTCTCAACCTAGCGGACAAAGGTGTCGGAGCGAAAATTGGTCGGAGGGCTCCGTCACTTAGTGCTCTTTACCTCTCAGCCTAGTGGCACAGAGTGTCGGAGGGCAAAAATGACGGGGGCTCAGTCACTTTGCTCTTTACTCTAAGGTTAGAGCGCAAAATTGTCGGAGGGCAAAAATGCGTCACCTTGCTCTCCTTACCTCTCAGGATAGAGCGCAGAGTTTGTCGGAACGCAAAAACTCGCCCGGAGGCCCTCCGTCACATTGTGCTCGTTACATCTCAGATTAGCGCACACGTAGTGTCTGAGAGAAGAGCAAAAACGTCCTTGGATACGCTCAGTCACTTTTCGAACTTTACCTTTCAGGTTAGCGAGCACAGTGTCGGACGGAATAAATGGGTTCGTAGGCGCTCCGTCACTTTCCAGTCCTTATCTCTAAGGTTAGCGCACGAAAATTGTCAGAGGGCAAAAAAGCATCCGGAGACGCTTCGTCACCTTGTGCTCGTTACTTCTCAGCCTATTGCGCTTATAATGTCGGAGGCCAAAAATGCTCCGTAGGAGCTCCGTTACTTTGCGATCCTTACCTCTCAGTCAAGCGGGCACAGACTGTCGGAGGGCAAAAATGAGCCCAAAGGAGCTCAGTCACTTTGAGCTCCTTACCTCTCAGATTACAGAGCACAGAGTGTCGGAGGGCAGAAATGGGGCCGGAGGCAATCCGTCACTTAGTGCTCCTTACATCTCAGCGTAGTGCGCACAAAGGGTCGGGGAGGAGGCGAAAATGCACCGGGGGCGCTCCGTTACTTTGCACTCCTTATCTCTCAACCTTGAGCGCACAAAGTGTCGGAGGTCAAATCACTCCCGGAGAATCTCCGTCACCTGACGCTCCTTACGTATCAGGTTTGCGCGCACAGAGTGTCGGAAGGCGCAGAAATGCGAGGAAAAGCGCTCCGTAAATTTGTGGTCCTGACCTCTCAGGTCAGCGCGCACGGAGTGTCGGAGCGCAAAAGTGCTACCAGAAGCGTTTCGTAAATTTGCCCTCCTTATCTCTCAGGTTACAGAGCACAGAGTGTCGAAGGGCAAAAATGGGCCCCGAGGTGAGACGTCACTTAGTGCCCATTACCTCTCAGCCGAGCGCGCACAGAGTGTCGGGGCGCAAAAAAAAAAATAGACAGGAACCGCTACGTTTCTTAGTGCACCTTACCTCTCAGCCTAGTGCGCACAAAGGGTCGGGGGTGAGGCGCTCTGTTATTTTGCAATCCTTACCTTTCAGCCTAGAGCGCACAAAGTGACGGAGGTCAAAAACACGCCCGGAGAACCTCCGTCACCTGGCGCTCATTACGTCTCAGGATTGCACGCACAGAATGTCGGAGGGCAAAACTGCGACGAGAAGCGCTCCATATATTTCCGTTCCTTACCTCTCACGTTAGCGTGCACGGAGTGTCGGAGCACAAAAGTGCGACCAAAAGCGCTTCGTAAATTTGCCATCCTTACCTATCAGGTTAGCGCGCACGGGGTGTCGGAGCGCAAAAATTCGACCAGAATCGCTCCTTAAATTTGCGCTCCTTACCTCTCAGGTTAGCACGCAAAGAAAGTAGGAGCGCGTGGAGACACTTCGGCACTCTGCGTTTTTTACCTCAGAGGATAACGTGCACAAAGTGTCCGAGGGCAGAAATGCGCCTAAAAGCGCTCTATCACTTTACGCTCCTTACCCCTCAGGGAAGCGGGAACACATTGTCGGAAGGCAAAAATGCGCCCGGAGACGATCCGCCAACTTGCCCTCCTTATTTGTCGGCCTAGCGGGGACATAGTGTCGGAGTGCAGAACTGGGCCCGTAGGCGCTCAGTCACTTTGCGCTCCTTACCTCTCAGCCTAGCGGACACAGTGTGTCGGAGCGCAAAAATTGGTCCGGAGGCGCTCCGTCACTTAGTGCTCTTTACCTCTCAGGCCTAGCGAACACAGTTTGTCGGAGGGTAAAAATGCACCGGTGGCGATCCGTCACTTTGCACGCCTTACATCTCAGATTAGAGCGACAAAGTATCGGAGACGCTCCGTCACCTTGTGTTGTTTACATTTAAGGATAGCGCTCACAGTGTGACGGAGCGCAAAAACTCGACCGTACGCCGTCCGTCACTTTGAGCTCGTTACCTCTCAGACTAGCGCGCACATAGTGTCGGAGGGTCAAAAGTTGTCTCGGAATGCATCAATCACTTTCCACTCCTTACCTCTCAGGTTAGCGCGCACAGCGTGTCGGAGGGCAAAAATGGGCTCGTAGATGCTCCGTCTCTTTCCGGTCCTTATCTCTAAGGTTAGCGCGCAAAAATTGTCGGAGGGCAAAAAAGCATCCGTAGACGCTCCGTAAACTTGTGCTCATTAATCTCAGCCTATTGCGCTCAGAGTGTCGGAGGGCAGAAATGCGCCGGAGGAGCTCAGTTACTTTGCGCTCCTTACCTCTCAGCCAAGCGCGCATAGACTGTCGTTGGGTAAAAATGCGCCCAGAAGAGCTCCATCACTTTGCGCTCCTTACCTCTCAGGTTACAGAGCACAGGGTGTCGGAGGGCAGAAATGGGCCCGGAGGCGATCCTTCACTTAGTGCCCCTTACCTCTCAGCCTAGCGCGCACAGTGAGTCGGATCGGAAAATTAGCCCGGAAGCGCTCCGTCACTTACTGCTCCTTACCTCTCAGCCTAGTGCGCACAAAGGATCGGGGGGGGGAGGCGTAAATGCACCGGAGGCGCTATGTTACTTTGCACTCCTTACCCCTCAGCCTAGAGCGAAAAAGTGTCTGAGGTCAGAAACACTCCGGGAGAAGCTCCGTCACCTGGCGCTTCTTACGTCTCAGGTTTGCTCGCACAGTGTCGGAGCGCAAAAATGCGACGAGAAGCGCACCGTATATTTGTGTTCCTTACCTCTCAGATCAGCGCGCACCTAGTGTCGGAGCGCAAAAGTGCGACCAGAAGCGCTCCGTAAATTTCCCCTTCTTACCTCTCAGGTTACAGAGCACAGAGTGTCGGAGGGCAGAAATGGGCCCCGACGTGAGACATCACTTAGTGCCCATTACCTCTCAGCCTAGCGCGCACAGTGTGTCGGAGAGCAAAAATTAACCAGTAGGCGCTCCGTCTTTTAGTGCTCCTTACCTCTCAGCCTAGTGCGCACAAAGGGGAGAAAATACACCTGAGGCGCTCTATTACTTTGCACTCCTTACGTCTCAGCACATAGTGTATGGATGTCAAAAACACTCCCGGAGAACCTCCGTCACCTGGCGCTCCTTACGTCTCAGGATTGCGTGCAGAGAGTGTCGGAGGGGAAAAATGCGACGAGAAGCGCTCCGTAAACTTGCGTTCCTTATCTCTCAGGTTAGCGCGCTCGGAGTGTCGCAGCGCAAAAGTGCGACCGAAAGCGTTCCGTAAATTTGCCCTCCTTACCTCTCAGGTTATCGCGCACGGAGTGTCGGAGCGCAGAAATGCGACCAGAAAAGCTCCGCAAATTTGCGCTCCTTACCTCTCAGGCAAGCGAGCAAAGAAAGTAGGAGCGCAAAAATGCGCCTGGAGACACTTCGGCACTTTGCGTTTTTTACCTCAGAGGATAGTGTGCACACAGTGTCAGAGGGCAGAAATTCGCCTAAAAGCGTTCCATCACTTTACGCTCCTTACCCCTCAGCGACGCGGGAACACATTGTCGGAAGGCAAAAATATGCCTGGAGACGATCCGCCAACTTGCCCTCCTTATCTCTCGGCCTAGCGGGCACATAGTGTCGGAGGGCAGAATTGGGCCCGTAGGCGCTCAGTCACTTTGTGCTCCTAACCTCTCAGCCTAGCGGACACAGTGTGTCGGAGCGCAAAAATTGGTCCGGAGGCGCTCATTCACTTAGTGCTCTTTACCTCTTAGCCAAGCGGACACAGTGTGTCGGAGGGTAAAAATGCACGGGTGGCGCTCCGTCACTTTGCACTCCTTACCTCTCAGCTTAGAGCGTACAAAGTGTCGGAGGGAAAAAATACGCTAGGAGATAGTCCATCACCTTAAGCTCCTTACCTCTCAGGATAGCGCGCACAGTTTGTCGGATTGCAAAAACTCGCCTGGAGGCTTTCCGTTACTTTGTGGTCGTTACCTCTCAGACTAGCTCGCACATAGTGTCAGAGGGCAAAAATGGCCTCGGATGCGCTCAGTGACTTTCCGCTCCTTACCTCTCAGGTTAGCGCGCACAGAGTGTCGGAGGGCAAAAATAGGCTCGTAGGAGCTCCGTCGCTGTCCGGTCTTTATCACCAAGGTTAGCGCGAAAAAATTGTCTGAGGGCAAAAATGCTTCCGGAGACGCTCCGTCACCTTTTGCTCGTTATTTCTCAGCCTATTGCGCACAGAGTGTTGGAGGGCAGAAATTCGCCCGGAGGAGCTCCGTTACTTTGGGATCCATACCTCTCAGCCTAGCGCGGAAAGTGTGTCGGAGCGCAAAAATTAGCCAGGAAGCGTTCTGTTACGTAGTTCTCCTTACCTCTCAGCCTAGTGCGAACAAAGGGTGGGTCCGGAGGCGCTCCGTCACTTTGCACTCCTTATCTCTCAACTTAGAGCGCACAAAGTGTCGGAGGGCAAAAATGGCCTCGGATGCGCTCAGTGACTTTCCGCTCCTTACCTCTCAGGTTAGCGCGCATAGAGTGTCGGAGGGTAGAAATGGGCCCGGCGGCGATCCGTCACTTAGTGCCACTTATCTCTCAGCATAACGCGCAGAGTGTGTCGGAGCGGAGAAATTAGCCAAGAAGCGTTCCTTCACTTAGTGTTCCTTACCTCTCAGCCTAATGCGCAAAGAGGGTCGGGGGGGGGGGGGGGGGGTGTTGTGGATGATGGGGGGGGGGGGGGGGGGGGGTTTGAGGAGAAAATGCATCGGAGTCGCTCCTTTACTTTTCACTCTTTACCTCTAAGCCTATACCGCACAAAGTGTCGGAGGTCAAAAACACTCCCGGAGTACCATCGGCACCTGGTGCTCCTTATGTCTCAGGATTGCGTGCACAGAGTGTCGGAGGGCAAAAATGCGACGAGAAACGCTCAGTAAATTTGCGTTCCTTACCTCTCAGGTTAGCGCGCACGTAGTGTCGGAGCGCAAAAATGCTACCAGAGTCGCTCTGCAAATTTGCGCTCCTTACTTCTCGGGTTAGCGCGCAAAGAAAGTAGGAACGCAAAATTGGGCCTAGAGACGCTTCGTCACTGCGTTTTTTCCTCACTGGGTAGCGTGCACAGAGTGTTGGAGGGCAGAATTGGGCCCGTAGGCACTCAGTCACTTTGCGCTCCTTACCTCTCAGCCTAGCGGACACAGTGTGTCGAAGCGCAAATATTGGTCCAGAGGCGCTCCGTAACTTAGTAACGTAGCTTAGTGCGCACAGAGTGTCGGAGGGCAAAAATGCACCGGTGGCGCTCCGTCACTTTGCAATCACTTACCTCTCAGCTCAGAGCGCACAAAGTGTCGGAGGGAAAAAATACATCCGGAGACGCTCCGTCACCTTGCTCTCCGTACCTCTCAGGATAGCCAGCACAGTTTGTCGGAGTGCAAAAACTCGCCCGTAGGCCCTACGTCACATTGTGCTCGTTACCTCTCAGAGTAGCGCACAGGTAGTGTCGGAGGGCAAAAATGGCCTCGGATGCGCTCAGTCACTTTCCGATCCTTACCTCTCAGGTTAGCGAGCACAGAGTGTCGGAGGGCAAAAATGGGTTCGTAGGAGCTCCGTCACTTTCCGGTCCTTATCTCTAAGGTTAGCGCGCGAAAATTGTCGTCCGAAGAATGCGTCCGGAGACGCTCCGTCACCTTGTGCACGTTACTTCTCAGTCCATTGCGCACAGAGTCTCGGGGGACAGAAATGCGCCCGGAGGAACTCCGTTACTATGTGCTCCTTACCTCTCAGCCAAGCGGGCACAGACTGTCGGAGGGCAAAAATGAGCCCGGAAGAGCTCCGTCACTTTGCGCTCCTTACCTCTCAGGTTACAGAGCACAGAGTGTCGGAGGGCAGAAATGGGCCTGGAGGCGATCCGTTACTTAGTGCCCATTACCTCTCAGCCTAGCGCGCAAAATGTGTCGGAGCGCAAAGATTAGCCAGGAAGCGTTCCGTCACTTATTGCTCCTTACCTCTCAGCCTAGTGGGCGCAAAGGGTCGGGGAGGGGGGGGGGGGGGTTGGATGTTGGTGAAAATGCAACCGAGGCGCTCCGTTGATTTGCACTCCTTACCTGTCAGCCTATAGCGCACAATGTGTCGGAGATCAAAACACGCACGGAGAAGTTCCCTTACCTGGCGCTCCTTACGTCTCAGGTTTGCGCGCACATAGTGTCGGGGGGGCAAAAATGCGACGAGAAGCGCTCCGTAAATTTGCGTTCCTTACCTCTCAGGTTAGCGCGCACAGTGTGTCGGAGCGCAAAAATGCGACCAGAATCGCTCCGCAAATTTGCGCTCCTTACCTCTTAGGTTAGCGGGCAAAGAAAGTAGGAGCGCAAAAATGCGCCTGAAGACACTTCGTCAATTTCCGTTTTTTACTTCACAGTAAAGCGTGCACAGAGTGTCGGAGGGCAGAAATGCGCCTAAAAGCGCTCGATCACTTTACGCTCCTTACCCCTCAGCGAATCGGGAACACATTGTCGGAAAGCATAAATGCGCCCGGAGACAATCCGCCTATTGCCCTCATTATCCCTCGGCCTAGCGGGCACATAGTGTCGAAGGGCAGAATTGGGCCCGTAGGCGCTCCGTAACTTTGCGCTCCTTACCTCTCAGCCTGTCGGACAAAGCGTATCGGAGCGTAAGAATTGGTAGGGAGGCGCTCCGTCACTTAGTGCTCCTTACCTCTCAGCCTAGTGCGCACAGAGTGTCGGAGGGCAAAAATGCACCGGAGGCGCTCCGTCACTTTGCACTCCTTACCTCTCAGCGTAGAGCGCACAAAGTGTCGGAGGGCAAAAGTACGATCGCAGACGCTCCGTCACCTTGCGTTCTTTACCTCTAAGGATAGCGCGCACAGTGTATCGGAGCGGAAAAACTCGCCCGGAGGCCCTCCGTCACTTTGTGCTCGTTACCTCTCAGACTTGCGCAGTGTCGGAGGGCAAAAATGGCCTCGGATGCGCTCAGTCACTTTCCGCTCCTTACCACTCAGGTTAGCGCGCACATAATGTCGGAGGGCAAAAATGGGCTCGTAGGCGCTCCGTCACTTTCCGGTCCTAATCTCTAAGTTTAGCGCGCAAAAATTGTCGGAGGGCGAAAATACGTCCGGAGACGCTCCGTCACCTAGTGCACGTTACTTCTTAGTCTATTGCGCACAGAGTGTCGGGGGGCAGAAATGCGCCCGTAGGAGCTCCGTTACTTTGCGCTCCTTACCTCTCAGCCTAGCGGGCACAGACTGTCGGGGGGCAAAAATGAGCCCAGAGGAGCTCCGTCATTTTGCGCTCCTTACCTCTCAGGTTACAGAACACAGAGTGTCGGAGGGCAGAAATGGGCCCGGAGGCGATCCGTCACTTAGTGCCACTTATCTCTCAGCCTAACGCGCACAGTGTGGCGGAGCGGAGAAATTAGCCAAGAAGCATTCGGTCACTTAGTGTACCTTACCTCTTAGCCTAGTGCGCATAAAGGGTCGGGTGGGGGGGGGGGGGGGGTGACAATGCACTGGAGTCGCTCCTTTACTTTGCACTCCTTACCTCTCAGCCTAGAGCGCACAAAGTGTCGGAGGTCAAAGACACGCCGGGAGAACCACCGTCACCTGGCGCCCTTTACGTCTCAGGATTGCGCGCACAGAGTGTCGGAGGGCAAAAATGCGACGAGAAACGCTCCTTAAATTTGCGTTCCTTACATATCAGGTTAGCGCGCACTAAGTGTCGGAGCGCAAAAGTGCGACCAAAAGCTCTCTGTAAAATTGTAATCCTTATCTTTTAGGTTAGCGCGCTCGGAGGGTCGGGGCGCCTGGAGACACTTCGTCACTTTGCGTTTTTTACCTCACAGGGTAGCGTGCACAGAGTGTCGGCGGGCAGAATTGGGCCCGTAGGCGCTCGGTCACTTTGCGCTCCTTACCTCTCAACCTAGCGGGCAAAGCGTGTCGGAGTGAAAAAATTGATCCGGAAGCGCTCCGTCACTTAGTGCTCCTTACCTCTCAGCCCAGTGCGCACAGAGTGTCGGAGGGCAAAAATGCACCGGAGGCGCTCAGTCACTTTGCACTCCTTAACTCTCAGCTTAGAGCACACAAAGTGTCTGAGGGCAAATATACGCCCGAAGACGCTCCGTCACCTTGCTCTCCTTACCTCTCAGGATAGCGCGCACAGTTTGTCGGAGCGCAAAATCTCGCCCGGAGGCCCTCCGTCACATTGTGCTCGTTACCTCTCAGAATAGCGTGCACGTAGTGTCGCACGGCAAAAATGGCCTTGGATGCGCTCAGTCACTTTCCTATCCTTACCTCTCACGTTAGCGAGCACAGAGTGTCGGAGGGTAAAAATGGGTTCGTAGCCGCTCCTTAACCTTCCGGTCCTTATCTCTAAGGTTTGCGCGCGAGAATTGTCGGAGGGCAAAAATGCGTCCGGAGACGCTCCGTCACCTTCTGCTCGTTACTTCTCAGCCTATTGCGCACAGAGTGTCGGGGGGCAGAAATGCGCCCGGAGGAGCTCCGTTACTTTGTCCTCCTTACCTCTCAGCCAAGCGGGCACAGACTGTCGGAGGGCAAAAATGAGCCCAGAGGAGCTCCGTCACTTTGCGCTCCTTACCTCTCAGGTTACAGAGCACAGAGTGTCGGAGAGCAGAAATGGGCCCGGAGGCGATCCGTCACTTAATGCCAATTACTCTCAGCCTAACGCGCACAGTGTGTCGGAGAGGAGAAACTAGCCAGGAAGCGTTCCGTCACTTAGTGTTCCTTAACTCTCAACATAGTGTGCACAAAGGGTCGGGGGGAGGGGGGGAAAATGCACCGGAGTCGCTCCTTTACTTAGCACTCCTTACCTCTCAGCCTAGAACGCACAAAGTGTCGGAGGTAAAAAACACGCCTGGAGAACCATCGTAACCTGGCGCCCCTTAGGTCTCAGGATTGCGCACACAGTGTCGGAGGGCAAAATGCGACGAGAAACGCTCCGTAAATTTGCGTTCCTTACCTTTCAGGTTAGCGCGCACGGAGTGTCGGAGCGCAAAAGTGCGACCAAAAGCTCTCCGTAACTTTGCCATCATTACCTCTCAGGTTGTCGCGCACGGAGTGTCGGAGCGCAAAAATGCGACTAGAATCGCTCCTCAAATTTGCGCTCCTTACCTCTCAGGTTAGCGCGCAAAGAAAGTAGGAGCGCAAAAATGCGCCTGGAGACACTTCGTCACATTGCGTTTTTTACCTCACAGGATAGCGTGCACACAGTGTCCGAGGGCAGAAATGCGCCTCAATGCGCGGGAACACATTGTCGGAAGGCAAAAATGCGCCCGGAGACGATCCACCAACTTGCCCTCCTTATCTCTCGGCCTAGCGGGCACATAGTGGCGGAGGGCAAAATTGGTTCCGTAGGCGCTCGGTCACTTTGCGCTCCTTACCTCTCAGACTAGCGCGCACGTAGTGTCGGAGGGCAAAAATGGCCTTGGATACGCTCAGTCACTTTCCGCTCCTTACCTCTCAGGTTAGAGCGCATAGAGTGTTCGAGGGCAAAAATGGGCTTGTAGGCGCTCCGTCAATTTACGGCCCTTATCTCTAAGGTTAGAACGCAAAAATTGTCGGAGGGCAAAGATGCGTCACCTTGCTCTCCTTACCTCTCAGGATAGAGCGCACAGTTTGTCGGAACGCAAAAACTCGCCCAGAGGCCCTCCGTCACATTGTGCTCATTAACTCTCAGATTAGTGCACTTGTAGCGTCGGAGAGCAGAGCAAAATTGGCCTTGGATACCCTCAGTCACTTTTCGATCCTTACCTCTCAGGTTAGCGAGCACAGAGTGTTGGAGGGCAAAAATGGGTTCTTAGGCGCTGCGTCACTTTCCGGTGCTTATCTCTAAGTTTAGCGCGCGAGAATTGTCGGAGGGCAAAAAAGCATCCAGAGACGCTCCGTCACCTTGTGCTCGTAACTTCTCAGCCTATTGCGCTCAGAGTGTCGGAGGGCAGAAATGCGCCCGGAGGAGCTCCGTTACTTTGCACTCCTTAACGCTCAGCCAAGCGGGCACAGACTGTCGGAGGGCAAAAATGAGCCCAGAGGAGCTCCGTCACTTTGCGCTCCTTACCTCTCAGTTTACAGAGCACAGAGTGTTGGAGGGCAGAAATGGGCCCGGAGGCGATCCGTCACTTAGTGCCCCTTACCTCTCAGCATAACGCGCACAATGAGTTGGAGCGGAAAAACTAGCCCGGAAGCGTCCGTCACTCGGTGTTCCTTACCTCTCAGCGTAGTGCGCACAAAGGGTCGGGGGGGGGGAAGTGAAAATGCACCGGGGGTGCTCCGTTACTTTGCACTCCTTACCTCTCAGCCTAGAGCGCACAGAGTGTCTGAGGTCAAATCACTCCCGGAGAAGCTCCGTCACCTGGCGCTCCTTACGTATCAGGTTTGCGCGCACAGAGTGTCGGAAGGCGCAGAAATGCGAGGAAACGCGCTCCGTAAATTTGTGCTCCTTACCTCTCAGGTCAGCGCGCAAGGACTGTCGGAGCGCAAAAGTGCTACCAGAAGCGTTCCGTAAATTTGCCCTCCTTACCTCTCAGGTCACAGAGCACAGAGTGTCGAGGGGCTGAAATGGGCCCTGAGGTGAGACGTCACTTAGTGCGCATTACCTCTCACCTTATCGCGCACAGAATGTCGGAGCGCAAAAATTAGCCAGGAACCGCTCCGTTTCTTAGTGCTCTTTACCTCTCAGCCTAGTGCGCACAAAGGGTCGTGGGTTGGGGGGGGGGCGAAAATGCACCTTAGGCGCTCTGTTATTTTGCACTCCTTACCTTTCAACCTAGAACGCACAAAGTGTCGGAGGTCAAAAACACGCCCAGAGAACCTCCGTCACCTGGCGCTCCTTACGTCTCAGGATTGCGCGCACAGTGTCGGAGGCAAAACTGCGACGAGAAGCGATCCATAGATTTGCGTTCCTTACCTCTCAGGTTAGCGCGCACGGAGTGTCGGAGCGCAAAAGTGCGACCAAAAGCGCTCCGTAAATTTGCCATCCTTACCTATCAGGTTAGCGCGCACGGAGTGTCGGAGCGCAAAAATTCGACTAGAATCGCTCCTTAAATTTGCGCTCCTTACCTCTCAGGTTATCGCGCAAAGAAAGTAGGAGCGCAAAAATGCGTCTGGAGACACTTCGTCCGTTTGCGTTTTTTTACCTCACAGGATAGCGTGCACAGAGTGTCCGAGGGCAGAAATGCGCCTCAATGCGCGGGAACACATTGTAAGAAGGCAAAAATGCGCCCGGAGACGATCCGCCAACTTGCCCTCCTTATCTCTCGACCTAGCGGGCACATAGTGTCGGAGGGCAAAATTGGTTCCGTAGGCGCTCGGGTCACTTTGCGCTCCTTACCTCTCAGCCGAGCGGACACAGTGTGTCGCAGCGCAAAAATTGGTCCGGAGGCGCTCATTCACTTAGTGCTCTTTATCTCTCAGCCTAGTGCGCACAGAGTGTCGGAGGGCAAAAATGCACCGGATACGCTCCGTCACTTTGCTTTCCTTTCCCTCTCAGCTTAGAGCGCACAAAGTGTCCGAGGGAAAAAATACGTTAGGAGACGGTCCGTCACCTTACGCTCCTTACCTCTAAGGATAGCGCGCAAAGTGTGTCTGAGTGCAAAAACTCGCCCGGAGGCCCTCCGTCACTTTGTGCTCGTTACCTCTCAGAGTAGCGCGCACATAGTGTCAGAGGGCAAAAATGGCCTCGGATTCGCACAGTGACTTTCCGCTCCTTACCTCTCAGGTTAGCGCGCACAGACTGTTGGAGGGCAAAATTGGGCTCGTAGGCGGACCGTTACTTTCCGGTCCTTATCTCTAAGGATAGCGCGCAAAACTTGTCTGAGGGCAAGAATGAGTCTGGAGACGCTGTGTCTCCTTTTGCTCGTTACTTGTCAGCCTATTGCGCACAGAGTGTCGGAGGGTAGAAATTCGCCCGGAGGAGCTCCGTTACTTTGCGTTCCTTACCTCTCAGCCAAGCGGGCACAGAATGTCGGATGGCAAAAATGCGCCAAGAGGAGCTCCGTCACTTTCCCTCCTTACATCTCAGTTTACAGAGCAAAAAGTGTAGGAGGGCAGAAATGGGCCCGGTAGCGATCCGTCACTTAGTGCCCCTTTCCTCTCAGCCTAGCGCGCAAAGTGTGTCGGAGCGCATAAATTAGCCAGGAAGCGTTCCGTCACTTAGTGCTCCTTACCTCTGAGCCTAGTGCACGCAAAGGGTCGGGGGGGGGGGGGGGGGGTTGAAAATGCAACCGCCGCGCTCCGTTAATTTGCACTCCTTACCTCTCAGCCTAGAGCGCACAAAGTGTCGGAGTTCAAAACACGCCCGGAGAATCTCCGTCACCTGGCGCTCCTTACGTCTCAGGTCTGCGCGCACAGAGTGTCGGAGGGCAAAAATGCGACGAGAAGCGCTACGTAAATTTGCGTTCCTTACCTCTCAGGTTAGAGCTCACGGAGTGTCGGAGTGGAAGAATGCGACGAGAAGCGCTCCGTAAATTTGCCCTCCTTACCTCACAGGTTAGCGCGCACAGTGTGTCAGAGCGCAGAAATGCGACCAGAATCGCTCCGCAAATTTGTGCTCATTACCTCTTAGGTTAGCGCGCAAAGAAAGTAGGAGCGCAAAAATGCGCCTGAAGACACTTCGTCCGTTTGCGTTTTTTACCTCACAGGATAGCGTGCACAGAGTGTCGGAGGGCAGAAATCCGCCTAAAAGCGCTGGATCACTTTACCCTCCTTACCCCTCAGCGAAGCGGGAAAACATTGTCAGAAGGCAAAAATGCGCCCGGAGACGATCCGCCAACTTGCCCTCCTTATCTTTCAGCCTAGTGGGCACAGTGTCAGAGGGCAGAATTGGGCCCGTAGGCTCTCCGTCACTTGGCGCTCCTTACCTCTCAGCCTAGCGGACATAGCGTGTCGGAGCGTAAGAATTGATACGGAGACGCTCCGTCACTTAGTGCTCCTTACCTCCCAGACTAGCGCGCACGTAGTATCGGAGGGCAAAAATGGCCTTGGATGCGCTCAGTCACTTTCCGCTCATTACCTCTCAGGTTAGAGCGCACAGAGTGTTCGAGGGCAAAAATGGGCTCGTAGGCGCTCCGTCACTTTCCGGCCCTTATCTCTAAGGTTAGAACGCAAAAATTGTCGGAGGGCAAAGATGCGTCACCTTGCTCTCATTACCTCTCAGGATAGAGCGCACAGTTTGTCGGAACGCAAAAATTCGCCCAGAGGTCCTCCGTCACATTGTGCTCGTTAACTCTCAGATTAGTGCACTTGTAGTGTCGGAGAGCAGAGCAAAATTGGCCTTGGATACCCTCAGTCACTTTTCGATCCTTACCTCTCAGGTTAGCGAGCACAGAGTGTCGGAGGGCAAAAATGGGTTCTTAGGCGCTGCGTCACTTTCCGGTGCTTATCTCTAAGGTTAGCGCGCGAGAATTGTCGGAGGGCCAAAAAGCATCCAGAGACGCTCCATCACCTTGTGCTCGTAACTTCTCAGCCTATTGCGCTCAGAGTGTCGCAGGGCAGAAATGCGCCCGGAGGAGCTCCGTTACTTTGCACTCCTTAACGCTCAGCCAAGCGGGCACAGACTGTCGGAAGGCAAAAATGAGCCCAGAGGAGCTCCGTCACTTTGCGCTCCTTACCTCTCAGTTTACAGAGCAAAGAGTGTCGGAGGGCAGAAATGGGCCCGGAGGCGATCCGTCACTTAGTGCCCCTTACCTCTCAGCATAACGCGCACAATGATTCGGAGCGGAAAAATTAGCCCGGAAGCGTTAGTCACTCGGTGTTCCTTACCTCTCAGCCTAGCGCGCACAAAGGGTCGGGGGGGGGGGGGGGAGCGAAAATGCACCGGGGGTGCTCCGTTACTTTGCACTCCTTACCTCTCAGCCTAGAGCGCACAAAGTGTCTGAGGTCAAATCACTCCCGGAGAAGCTCCGTCACCTGGCGCTCCTTACGTATCAGGTTTGCGTGGACAGAGTGTCGGAAGGCGCAGAAATGCGAGGAAACGCGCTCCGTAAATTTGTGCTCCTTACCTCTCAGGTCAGCGCGCAAGGACTGTCGGATCGCAAAAGTGCTACCAGAAGCGTTCCGTAAATTTGCCCTCCTTACCTCTCAGGTCACAGAGCACAGAGTGTCGAAGGGCAGAAATGGGCCCTGAGGTGAGATGTCACTTAGTGCGCATTACCTCTCAGCCTATCGCGCACAGAATGTCGGAGCGCAAAAATTAGCCAGGAACCGCTCCGTTTCTTAGTGCTCCTTACCTCTCAGCCTAGTGCGCACAAAGGGTCGGGCGTGGGGGGGGGGGGGGGCGAAAATGCACCTTAGGCGCTCTGTTATTTTGCACTCCTTACCTTTTAACCTAGAACGCACAAAGTGTCGGAGGTCAAAAACACGACCAGAGAACCTCCGTCACCTGGCGCTCCTTACGTCTCAGGATTGCGCGCACAGAGTGTCGGAGGGCAAAACTGCGACGAGAAGCGGTCCATAGATTTGCGTTCCTTACCTATCAGGTTAGCGCGCACGGAGTGTCGGAGCGCAAAAATTCGACCAGAATCGCTCCTTAAATTTGCGCTCCTTACCTCTCAGGTTATCGCGCAAAGAAAGTAGGAGCGCAAAAATGCGTCTGGAGACACTTCGTCCGTTTGCGTTTTTTACTTCACAGGATGGCGTGCACATTGTCGGAGGGCAGAAATGCGCCTAAAAGCGCTCGATCACTTTACGCTCTTTACCCCTCAGCGAAGTGGGAACACATTTCCGGAAGGCAAAAGTGCGCCCGGAGACGATCCGCCAACTTGCCCTCCTTATCTCTCAGCCTAGCGGGCACATAGTGTCGGAGGGCAGAATTGGGCCCGTAGGCGCTCCGTCACTTTGCGCTCCTTACCTCTCAGCCTAGCGGACATAGCGTGTCGGAGCGCAAAAATTGGTCCGGAGGCGCTCCGTCACTTAGTGCTCTTTACCTCTCAGCCTAGTGGACACAGTGTGTCGGAGGGTAAAAATGCACCGGTGGCGCTCCGTCACTTTGCACTCCTTACCTCTCAGCTTAGAGCGCACAAAGTGTCCGAGGGAAAAAATACGCTAGGAGACAGTCCGTCACCTTGCGATCTTACCTCTTAGGATAGCACGCACAGTTTGTCGGAGCGCAAAAACTCGCCCGGAGGCCTTCCGTCACTTTGTGTTCGTTAACTATCAGACTAGCGCGCACATAGTGTCAGAGGGCAAAAATGGCCTCGGATGCGCTCAGTGACTTTCCGCTCCTTACCTCTCACGTTAGCGCGCACAGAGTTTCGGAGGGCAAAAATGGGCTCTTAGGCACTCCGTCACTTTCCGGTCCTTATCTCTAAGGTTAGCGCGAAAAAAACTGTCTGAGGGCAAAAATGCTTCCGGACACGCTCCGTCAACTTTTCCTCGTTACTTCTCAGCCAGTTGCGCACAGGGTGTCGGAGGGCAGAAATTCGACCGGAGGAGCTCCGTTACTTTGCGTTCCTTACCTCTCAGCCTAGCGCGAAAAGTGTGTCGGAGCGCAAAAAACTAGCCAGGAAGCGTTCTGTTAGTAGTGCTCCTTACCTCTCAGCCTAGTGCGCAAAAAGGGTCGGGGGGGGGGGTGGGGGTGTGGCGAAAAAGTGCGACCAGAAGCACTCTGGAAATTTGCCCTTCTTACCTCTCACGTTAGCGCGCACAGTGTCGGAGAGCAGAAATGCGACCAGAATCGCTCCGCAAATTTGCGCTCCTAACCTCTCAGATTAACGCGCAAAGAAAGTAGGTGCGCAAAAATGCGACTGGAGACACTTCGTCACTTTGCGTTTTTTACTTCACAGGATAGCGTGCACAGTGTCGGAGGGCAGAAATGCGCCTAAAAGCGCTCGATCACTTTACGCTCTTTACCCCTCAGCGAAGTGGGAACACATTTCCGGAAGGCAAAAGTGCGCCCGGAGACGATCCGCCGACTTACCCTCCGTATCTCTCAGCCTAGCGGGCATATAGTATCGGAGCGCCGAATTGTTCCCGTAGGCGCTACGTCACTTTGCGCTCATTACCTCTTAGCCTAGCGGACAAAGTGTGTCCGAGCGTAAGAATTGGTACGGAGGCGCTCCGTTAATTAGTGCTCCTTACCTCTCAGCTTAGAGCGCACAAAGTGTCGGAGGGCAAAAATACTCCGTCACTCCGTCACCTTATGTTGTTTACCTTTAAGGATAGCGCGCACGGTGTGTCGGAGCGCTAAAACTCGACCGTAAGCCGTCCGTCACTTTGTGCTCGTTACCTCTCAGACTAGCGCGCACATAGTGTCGGAGGGCCAAAAGTGGTCTCGGAATGCATCAATCACTTTCCACTCCTTACCTCTTAGGACAGCGCGCACCTAGTGTCGGAGCGCAAAACTGCGACCAGAAGCCCTCCGTAAATTTGCCCTCCTTACCTCTCAGGTTACAGAGCACAGAGTGTCGGAGGGCAGAAATGGGCCCCGAGGTGAGGCATCACTCAGTGACCATTACCTCTCAGCCTAGCGCGCACAGTGTGTCGGAGCGCAGAAATTAACCAGTAAGCTCTCCGTCTTTTAGTGCTCCTTACCTCTCAGCCTAGTGCGCACAAAGGGTCGGGGTGGGCGAAAATACACATGAGGCGCCTCTCAGGTTATCGCGCACGGAGTGTCAGAGCGCAGAAATGCGACCAGAAACGCTCCGCAAAATTGCGCTCCTTACCTCTCAGGGTAGCGTGCAAAGAGAGTAGGAGTGCAAAAATGCGTCTGGAGACACTTCGGCACTTTGCGTTTTTTACCTCACAGGATAGTGTGCACACACTGTCAGAGGGCAGAAACTCGCCTAAAAGCGCTCGATCCGCCAACTTGCCCTCCTTATCTGTCGGCCTAGGGGGCACATAGTGTCGGAGGGCAGAATTGGGCCCGTAGGTGTTCGGTCACTTTGCGCTCCTTACCTCTCACCCTAGTGGACACAGTGTGTCGGAGCGGAAAAATTGGTCCGGAGGCGCTCCGTCACTTAGTGCTCTTTACCTCTCAGCGTAGTGCGCACAGAGTGTCGGAGGGGAAAAATGCACCGGAGGTGCTTCGTCACTTTGCATTCCTTACCTCTCAGCTTTGAGCGCACAAAGTGTCGGAGGGAAAAAATACGCCCGGAGACGGTCCGTCACCTTGTGCTCGTTACTTCTCAGCCCATTGAGCTCAGAGTGTCGCAGGGCAGAAATGCGCCAGGATGAGCTCCGTTACTTTACGCTCCTTACCTCTCAGCGAAGCGCGCACAGACTGTCGGAGGGTAAAAATGCGCCCAGAAGAGCTCCATCACTTTGCGCTCCTTACCTCTCAGGTTACAGAGCACAGAGTGTCGGAGGGCAGAAATGGGCCCCGAGGTGAGACGTCACTTAGTGCCCCTTACCTCTCAGCCTAGCGCGCACAGTGTGTCGGAGCGCAAACATTAGCCGCTTGGTGCTCCTTACCTCTCAGCCTAGTGCGCAAAAAGGGTGGGGGGGGGGGGCGAAAATGCACCGGAGGCGCTCCGTTACTTTGCACTCCTTACCTCTCATCCTAGAGTGCACAAAGTGTGGGATTTCAAAAACACGCCCGAAGACACTCCGTCACCTGGCGGTGCTTAGGTCTCAGGTTTGCACGCACGGAGTGTCAGAGCGCAAAAATGCGACCAGAAGCGCTCCATAAATTTGCCCTCCTTATCTCTCATGTTACCGCGCACAGTGTGTCGGAGCACAAAAATGCGACCAGAATCGCTCCCAAATTTGCGATCCTTACCTCTTAGGTTAGCGCGCAAAAATGCGCCTGAGGACACTTCGTCACTTTGCATTTTTAACCTCACAGGATAGGGTGCACAGAGTGTCGTAGGGCAGAAATGCGCCTAAAAGCGCTCGATCACTTTACTCTCCTTACCCCTCAGCGAAGCGGGAACACATTGTCGGAAAGCAAAAATGCGCCCGGAGAAAATTCGCCAACTTGCCCTCCTTATCTCTCGGCCTAGCGGGCACATAGTGTCCGAGGGCAGAAATGGGCCCGGTGGCGATCCGTCACTTAGTCCCCTTACCTCCCAGCCTAGCGCGCAAAGTGTGTCGAAGCGCAAAAATTAGCCAGGAAGTGTTACGTCACTTAGTGCTCCTTAACTCTTAGCCTAGTGCTCACAAAGGTTCTTGGGGGTGAAAATGCAACCGAGGAGCTCCGTTACTTTGCACTCCTTACCTCTCAGACTAGAGCGCATAAAGTGTCGGAGGTCAAAAACACGCCCGGAGAAGCTCCGTCACATGGCGCTCCTTACGTCTCAGGTTTGCGCGCATATAGTGTCGGAGGGCAAAAATGCGACGAGAATCGCTACGCAAATTTGCGCTCCTTACCTCTCAGGTTAGCGCGCAAAGAAAGTAGGAGCGCAAAAATGCGCCTGAAGACCCTTCGTCACATTGCGTTTTTTACCTCACAGTATATGGTGCACAGAGTGTCGTAGGGCAGAAATGTGCCTAAAAGCGCTCGATCACTTAACGCTCATTACCCCTCAGCGAAGCGGGAACACAATGTCGCAAGGCAAAAGTGCGCCCGGAGACGATCCGCCAGCTTGCCCTTCTTATCTCTCAGCCTAGCGGGCACATAGTGTCGGAGGGCAGAATTGGTCCCGTAGGCGCTCCGTCACTCTGCGCTGCTTACCTCTCAGCCTAGCGGACAAAGCGTCTCCTTATCTCTGAGCCTAGAGTGCAGAAAGTGTCGGAGGGCAAAAATACGATCGGAGACGCTCGGTCATCTTGCCTTCTTTACCTCTAAGTCGGAGCGCAAAAACTCGCCCGCGGCCCTCCGTCACTTTGTGCTCGTTACCACTCAGACTAGCGCGCACGTAGTGTCGGAGGGCAAAAATGACCTCGGATGCGCTCAGTCACTTTCCGCTCATCACCTCTCAGGTTAGCGCGCACAGAGTGTCGGACGGCAAAAATGGGCTCGTAGGCGCTCCGTCACTTTCCGGTCCTTATCTCTAAGGTTATTGCGCAAAAATTGTCGGAGGGCAAAAATGCATCCGGAGACGCTCCGTCACCTTGTGCTCATTACTTCTCAGCCTGTTGCGCTCAGAGTGTCGGAGGGCAGAAATGCGCCCGGAGGAGCTCCGTTACCTCTCAGGTTACAGAGCACAGAGTGTCGGAAGGCAGATATAGGGCCCAGAGGCGATCCGTCAATTAGTGCACTCTCATCCTAGCGCGCACTGTGAGTCGGAGCGCAAAAACTAACCCGGAAGCGCTCCGTTACTTTGCACTCCTTACCTCTCAGCCTAGAGCGCACAAAGTGTCGGAGGTCAAAAACACGCCCGGAGAAGCTCCGTCACCTGGCGCTGCTTACGTCTCAGGTTTGCGCGCACAGAGTGTCAGAGGGCAAAACTGCGACGAGAAGCGCTCCGTAAATTTACGTTCTTTACGGTTAGCGCACACGGATTGTCGGAGCGCAGAAGTGCGGCCAGAAGCGCTCCGTTAATTTACCCTCTTTACCTCTTAGGTTAGCGTTCTCAGAGTGTCTGAGCGCAGAAATGCGACGAGAAGCGCTCTGTAAATGTGCATCTCCTTACCTCTCATGTTAGCGCGCACGGAGTGTCGGAGAGCAAAAGTGCGACCAGAAGCGCTCCGTAGATTTGCCCTGCTTACCTCTCAGCTTAGAGCGCATAAAGTGTCGGAGGTCAAATATACGATCGGAGACGCTCCGTCACATAGTGTCGGAGGGCATAAATGAACTCGGATGCGCTCAGTCACTCTCCGCTCCTTACCTCTCAGGCTAGCGCGCACAGAGTGTCGGAGGGCAAAAATGGGCTCGTAGGCGCTCCGTCACTTTCCGGTCCTTATCTCTAAGTTAGCGTGCAAAAATTGTCGGAGTGCAAAAACGCGCAAAAATACGACCGGAATCGCTTCGCAAGTTTGCGCACATTACCCTTCAGGTTAGCGCGCAAAGAAAGTAGAAGCGGAAAAATAGGGCTGGAGACACATCGTCACCTTGCGTTTTTTACCTCACAGGATAGTGCGCACAGAGTGTTGGAGGGCAGAAATGCGCCGAAAAGCGAAGCTTGAACACATTGTCGGAAGGCAAAAATACGCCCGAAAATGATCCGCCAACTTGCCCTTCTTATCTTCCAGCCTAGCGGGCATATAGTGTCGGAGGGTCAAAATTGGGCCAGTAGGCGCTCCGTCACTTTACGCTGCTTCCCTCTTAGCCTAGCGGACACAGTGTGTCGGAGTGTAAAAATTGTTCCGGAGGCGCCCTGTCACTTAGTGCTCTTTACCTCTCAGACTAGTGCGCACAGATTGTCGGAGGGCAGAAATTCACTGTAGGCACTCCGTCACTTTGCACTCCTTACCTCTCAGCTTAGAGCGCACAAAGTGTCGGCGGGCAAAAATACGCCCGGAGAAGCTCCGTCACCTGGCGCTACTTACGTCTCAGGTTTGCGCTTAGAGAGTGTCCAAGGGCCAAAATGCGACAAGAAGCGCTCCGTAAATTTGTGTTCCTTACCTCTCAGGTTAGCGCGCACGGTGTGTCGGAGCGAAAAAGTGCGACCAGAAGAGCTCCGCCAATTTGCTCTCCTTACCCCTCAAGTTAGTGCACACAGAGTGTCGGAGCGCAAAAATGCGCCTGGAGACACTTCGTCACTTTGCGTTTTTTACCTCACAGGACAGCGTGCAAAGAGTGTCGGTGGGCAGAAATGCGCCAAAAAGTGCTCGTTCACTTGACGCTCCTTACACCACATCGAGGCGGGAACACATTGTCGGAAGGCAAAAATGCGCCCGGAGATGATCCGCCAACTTGCCCTCCTTATCTCTCAGCCTAGCGGGCACATAGTGTCGGAGGGCAGAATAGGGCCCGTAGGCGTTCCGTCACTTTGCACTCCTTACCTCTCAGCTTAGAGCGCACAAAGTGTCGGACGGCAAAAATATCCCCGGAGACGGTCCCTCACCTTGCGCTCCTTACCTCTCAGGATAGCGGGCACCGTGTATCGGAGCGCAAAAACTCGCCCGGAGGCCCTCCGTCACTTTGAGCTCGTTACCTCTCGGACTAGCGCGCACATAGTGTCGGAGGGCAAAAATAGCCTCGGATGCGGTCAGTCACTTTCCGCTCATTACCTCTCAGGTTAGCGCGCACAGAGTGTCGGAGGGCAAAAATGGGCTCGTAGGCGCTCCGTCACTTTCCGGACCTCATCTCTAAGGTTAGCGCGCAAAAATTGTCGGAGGGCAAAAATGCGTCCGGAGACGCTCCGTCACCTTGTGCTCGTTACTTCTCAGCCTATTGCGCACAGAGTGTCGGAGAGCAGAAATGAGCCCGGAGAAGCTTCGTTACTTTGATCTCCTTACCTTTCAGCAAAGCGTGCACAGACTGTCGGAGGGAAAAAATGCGCCCATAGGAGCTCCGTCACTTTGAGCCCCTTACCTCTCGGGTTACAGAGCACAGGATGTCGGAGGGCAGAAATGGGCCCAGAGGCGATCCATCACTTAGTGCCCCTTACCTCTCCACCTAGCGCGCACAGTGAGTCGGAGTGAAAAAATTAGCCCGGAAGCGTCGGGGGGAGGAAAAAATGTACCGTAGGTTCTCCGTTACTTTACACTCCTTACCTCTCAGCCTAGAGCGCACAGTGTCGGAGGTCAAAAACACGCCTGGAGACGTTCCGTCACATGGTGCTCCGTCGGAGGGCAAAAATGCGATGAGAATCGCTCCGTACATTTGCGTTCCTTAACTTTCAGGTTAACGCGCACGGAGTGTCGGAGAGTAAAATGCGACCAGAAGCGCTCCATAAATTTGCCCTCCTTACCTCTCAGGTTAGCGCTCAGAGAGTGTCGGAGGGCAAAAATGCGACGAGAAGCGCTCTGCAAATTTGCGTTCTTACCTCTCAGATTAGCACGCACTTAGTGTCGGAGCGCAAAAATATGACGAGAAGCGCTCCGTAAATTATCCCTTCTTACCTCTCACGTTAACGCGCAGAGACTGTCAGAGCGCAAAAATGCGACCAGAATCGCTCCGCAAGTTTGCGCTAATTACCTTACAGGTTAGCACGCAAAAAAAGTAGAAGCGGAAAAATACGCCTGGAGACACTTCGTCACTTTGCGTTTTTTACCTCACAGGACAGCGTGCGCAGAGTGTCAGAGGGCAGAAATACGCCTAAAAGCTCTCGATCACTCTTGATCTCAGCCTTGCGGGCATATAGTGTCGGAGGGTCAAAATTGGGCCCATAGGCCCAGAAGCACTCCAGAAATTTGCCCTTCTTACCTCTCACGTTAGCGCGCACAGTGTCGGAGAGCAGAAATGCGACCAGAATCGCTCCGCAAATTTGCGCTCCTTACCTCTCAGATTAACGCGCAAAGAAAGTAGGTGCGCAAAAATGCGACTGGAGACACTTCGTCACTTTGCGTTTTTTACTTCACAGGATAGCGTGCACAGTGTCGGAGGGCAGAAATGCGCCTAAAAGCGCTCGATCACTTTACGCTCTTTACCCCTCAGCGAAGCGGGCGCATATTGTCGGAAGGCAAAAATGCGCCCGGAGACGATCCGCCAACTTGCCCTCGTTATCTCTCAGAGGCCTAGCGGGCAAATAGTGTCGGAGGGCAGAATTGGGCCCGTAGGCGTTCGGTCACTTTGCGCTCCTTAGCTCTCAGCCTAGCGGACACAGTGTGTCGGAGCGCAAAAATTGGTCCGGATGCGCTCCCTTACTTAGTGCTCTTTACCTCTCAGCCTAGTGCGCACAGAGTGTCGGTTGGAAAAAATGCACCGGAGGCGCGCCGTCACTTTGCACTCCTTACCTCTCAGCTGAGAGCGCACAAAGTGTCTGAGGGCAAAAATACTCCCGGAGACGGTCCGTCACCTTGCGCTCCTTACCTCTCAGGATAGCGCGCACAGTGTCGGAGCGCATAAACTCGCCCAGAGGCCCTCCGATACTTTGTACTCGTTACCTCTCAGACTAGCGCGCACACAGTGTCGTAGGGCAAAAATGGCCTCGGATGCGCTCAGTCACTTTCCGCTCCTTGCCTCTCAGGTTAGCGCGCACATAGTGTCGGAGGGCAAAAATGGGCTCGTAGGCGCTCCCTCACTTCCGGTACTTATCTCTAAGGTTAGAGCGCAAAAATTTTCGGAAGGAAAAAATGAGCCCGGAGACGCTCCGTCAGCTTGTGCTAGCTACTTCTCAGCCTATTGTGCACAGAGTGTCGGAGGGCAGATATGCACCCGCAGATGCTCCGTTACTTTGCGCTCCTTACCTCTCAGCCAAGTGGGCACAGACTGTCGGAGGGCAAAAATGCGTCCAGAGGAGCTCCGTCACTTTGCTCTCCTCACATCTCAGGTTACAGAGCACAGAGTGTCGGAGGGTAGAAATGGGCCCGGAGGCGATCCGTCACTTAGTGCCCCTTAACTCTAAGGATAGCGCGCACAGTGTGTCGGATCGGAAAAACTAGCCAGGAAGCGTTCCGTCACTTAGTGGTCCTTACCTCTCAGCCTAGTGCGGACAAAGGATCGGGGGGGGGGGGGGGGGATAAAATGCTCCAGAAGCGCTCCGTTACTTTGCACACCTTACCTCTCAGTCTAGAGTGCACAAAGTGTCTCAGGTTTGCGCGCACAGAGTGTCGGAAGGCAAAAATGCGACCAGATGCGATCCGTAAATTTGCGTTCCTTATCTCTCAGATTAGCGCGCACGGAGTGTCGGAGGAGAAAAATGCGACGAGAAGCGCTCCTTAAATTTGCGTTCCTTACCTCTCAGATTAGCGCGCAAGGAGTGTCGGAGCGCAAAAATCCGACCAGAAGCTCTCCGTTAATTTGCCCTCCATACCTCTCACGTTAGCGCGCACAAAGCGTCGAAGAGCAAAAATGCGACAAGAATCGCTCCGCAAATTTGCGTTCCTTACCTCTCAGGTTAGCGCGCAAAGAAAGTAGGAGCGCAGAAAGGCGCCTGGAGACACTTCGTCACTTTGCGTTTTTTACCTCACAGGAGATCGTGCACAGAGCGTCGGAGGGCAGAAATGCGCCTAAAAGCGCTCGATCTCTCTACGCTCCTTACCCTTCAGCGAAGCGGGAACACATTGTCGGAAGGCAAAAATGTGAACGGAGACGATTCGCCAACTCCCCCTCGTTATCTCTCAGCCTAGCGGGCACATAGTGTCGGAGGGCAGAATTGTTCCCGTAGGCGCTTCGTCACTTTGCGCTCCTTACCTCTCAGCTTAGCGGACAAAGCGTGTCGGAGCGTAAGAATTGGTACGGAGGCGCTCCGTCACTTAGTGCTCCTTACCTCTCAGCTTAGAGCACACAAAGTGTTTGAGGGAAAAAATACCATCTTAGACGCTCCGTCACCTTGCGTTCTTTACCTCTAAGGATAGCGCGCAGTGTGTCGGAGCACAAAAATCGACCGGAGGCCGTCCGTCACTTTGTGCTCGTTACCTCTCAGACTAGCGCCCACATAGTATCAGAGGGCAAAAATGGCCTCGGATGCGCTCAGTCACTCTCCGCTCCTTACCTCTCAGGTTAGCGCGCAAGTAGTGTCGGAGGGCAAAAATGGGCTTGTAGGCGCTCCGTCACTTTCCGGTCCTTATCTCTAATGTTAGCGCGCAAAAATTGTCGTAGGGCAAAAATGCATCCGGAGACGCTCTGTTACCTTGTGCTCGTTAATTCTCAGCCTATTGCGCTCATAGTGTCGGAGGGCAGAAATGCGCAGGGATGAGCTCAGATGCGCCCAGAAGAGCTCCATCACTTTGCGCTCCTTATCTCTCAGATTACAGGGCACAGAGTGTCGGAGGGCAGAAATGGGACCGGAGGCGTTCCGTCACTTAGTGCCCCTTACTCTCAGCCTAGTGGCACAGTGTATCGGAGCGCAAAAAATAGCCAGGAAGTGCTCTGTCACTTAGTGCCCCTTACCTCTCAGCCTAGTGCGCACAAAGGGTGGCTGCGGAGGGGCAAAAATGCACCGGAGCGCTCCGTTACTTTGCACTCCTTACCTCTCAGTCTAGAGCGCACAAGTGTCGGAGGGCAAAAATTGCTGACGAGAAGCGCTCCGTCAATTTGCGTTCCTTACTCTAGGTTAGCGCGCACAGATTGTCGGAGGCAAAAATTCGATAGAGATGATCCGTAACTTTGACCTCCTTACTTCTCAGGTTAGCGCCACAGAGTGTCGAGGCGCAAAAGTGCACTAGAGAAGGCTGCCGTGAAATTTGGCTCATTCCTTACCTCTCAGGCTAAGCGCACAGAGTGTCGGAGGGAAAATGCGCCAGAGGAGCTCCGTACATTTGCCGCTCCTTAACTCTCAGGTTACAGCGCACAGAGTGTCGGATGGCAGAAATGGGCCCGAGTGCGTTCCGTCACTTAGTGCCTTACCTCTGTAACGTCCAGTGGTGCGGAACGAAAATTAGCCAGGAGGGCTCCGTCACTTATGCACTCCTTACCTCTCAGCCTAGAGACAATGTGGAGGCAAAATGCCCGGAGAGCTCCGTCACATGCCTCCTTATGCTAGGTGCCAAGGTGTCGGAGGGCAAAATCGCCCGAGACGCTCCGTACTTCCTTACGTTGCGCGCAGGAATTCGCGGGCTAAAATGGACAGAAGCGCTCCTAAATTTGCCTCCTTACCTCTCAGGTTAGCGCCACAGAGTGTCGGAGCGCAAAATGCGACGAGAAGCGCTCCGTAAATTTGCGCTCCATACCTCTCAGGTTAGCGCGCACAGAGTGTCGGAGCGCAAAAATGCGACCAGAATCGCTCCGCAAATTTGCCTCCTTACCTCAGGTTAGCGCACCAAGGTCGAGTGCAAAATGCGACCAGAAGCGCTCGAAATTTGCGCTCCTTACCTTCAGTTAGCTGCAAAGAAAGTCGGAGCGCAAAAATGCGCCTGGAGACACTTCGTCACTTTGCGTTTCTTACCTCACAGGATAGCGTGCACAGAGTGTCGGAGAGCAGAAATGCGCCTAAAAGCGCTCCGTCAATTTGCGCTCCTTACCTCTCAGCGAAGCGGAACACACTTGTCGAAGAAAAATGCGCCGAGACGCCCCAACTTGCCCTCTTATCTCTCAGCCTAGCGGGCACGTAGTGTCGGAGGGCAGAATTGGGCCCGTAGGCGCTCCCTCACTTTGCGCTCCATACCTCTTAGCCTAGCGGCACAGGTGTCGGAGGCGAAAATTGGGCCCCGGAGGCCTTCCTTGACTTTGTGCTCGTTACTTCTTAGCGTAATGCGCACAGAGTGACGGAGGGCAGAAATGCGAACAGAAGCGTTACGTAAATTTGCGCTCCTTACCTCTCAGTTGAGAGAGCACAATGTGTCGGAGCGGAAAAATGCGACCAGAAGCGCTCCCGTAAACTTGCGGTCTTTACCTCTCGGTTTGCGCGCACAGAGTGTCGGAGCGCAAAAATGCGACCAGAGGCGCTCTGTAAATTTGCGCTCTTTACCCCTCAGGTGAGATCGCAAGGAAAGTCGGAGCGCAAAAATGCGCCTGTAGACACTTCGTCACTTTGCGCTTCTTACCTCACAGGATAGAGTGCACAGAGTGTCACAGGGCAGATGCGCCTAAAAGCGCTCCGTCACTTTGCGCTCCTTACCTCTCAACGAGGTCCTTATCTCTCAGACTAGCGGGCACAGAGTGTCGAAGGGCAGTATTGGGCCCGTAGGCGCTCAGTCACTTTGCACTCCATACCTCTCAGACTAGCGGGTACAGAGTGTCGGAGGGCAGATATGGGCCCGGAGGCGCTCCGTCACTTAGTGCTCCTAACCTCTCAGGCTAGTGCGGACAGAGTGTCGGAGGGCAAAATTGCACCGGAGGCGCTCAGTCGCTTTGCACTCAATACCTCTCAGCCTAGAGCGCACAAAGTGTCGGAGGACAAAAATACGCCCGGAGACGCTCCGTCACCTTGCGCTCCATACCTCTCAGGATAGCGCGCAGAGTGTGTCGGAGCGCAGAAACTCGCACGGAGGCCATCCGCCCCTTTGTGCTCGTTACTTCTCAGCCTAATGTGAACAGAGTGTCGGAGGGCAAAAATCCGCTCGGAGGAGCTCCGTTACTTTGCGCTCCTTACCTCTCAGCCAAGCGGGCACAGACTGTCGGAGGGAGAAATGAGCCCAGAAGCGCTCCGTCACTTTGCGCTCCTTACCTCTTAGGTTACAACGCACAGAGTGTCGGGGGGCAGAAATGGGCCCAGAGGCGTTCGATCACTTATTGCCTCTTACCTCTCACCCTAACGCGCAGAGTGTATCGGAGCGCAAAATCTAGCCCGGAGGCGTTCCGTCACTTAGTCCTCCTTACCTCTCAGCCTAGTGTACACAGAGTGTCGGAGGGTAAAAATGCACAGGAGATGCTCCATTACTTTGCACTCCTTACCTCTCAGCCTAGAGCGCACAAAGTGTCGGAGGGCAAAAATATGCCCGGACACGCTCCGACACCTGGCGCTTTTTGCGTTCAGGTTTGCACGAACAGAGTGTCGGAGGGCAAAAATGCGACCAGAAGCGCTCCGTAAATTTACGCTTCTTACCTCCCAGGTTAGCGCGCGCAGTGTCGTAGCGCAAAAATGTGACTAAAAGTGCTCCGTAAATTTGCGCTCCTTACCTGCGACCAGAATCGGTCTGCAAATTTGCGCTCTCTACCTCTCAAGTTAGTGCGCACATAGTGTCCGAGCGCAAAGATGCAACCAAAAGCGCTCTGTAAATTTGCGCTTCTTACCTCTCAAGTTAGGGCGCAAAGAAAGTCAGAGCGCAAAAATGCGCCTGTAGACACTTCGTCACTTTGCGCTTCTTACTTCACAGGATAGCGTGCACAAAGGGTCGGAGGGCAGAAATGCGCCCAAAAGCGCTCCATCACTTTGCGGTCCTTACCCCTCCAGCGAAGCGGGAACACACTGTCGGAAGGCAAAAATGCGCTAGGACACGTTCCGCAACCTTGCCTTTCTTATCTCTCAGCCTAGCGGGCACATAGTGTCGGAGGGCAAAGTTGGGCCCGTAGTCGATCCGTCACTTTGCGCTCCATACCTCTCACCCTAGCGAGCACAGAGTGTCGGAGGGCAGAAATGGGCCCGGAGTCGCTCCGTCACTTAGTGCTCCTTACCTCTCAGCCTAGTGCGCACAGAGTGTTGGAGGGCAAAAATGCACCGGAGGCGCTCCGTCACTTTCCACTTCTTACATCTCAGCTTAGAGCGCACAAAGTCTCGAAGGGCAAAAATACGCCCGGAGACGGTCCGTCACCGTGCCCTCCTTACCTCAGGCTAGCGCGCACATAGTGTCGGAGGGCAAAAATTTCATCGGATGAGCTCAGTCACCTTCCGCTCCATACCTCTCAAGTTAGCACGAACAGAGTGTCGTAGGGCAAAAATAGGCTCGTGGGTGCTCCGTCACTTTGCGCAAAGATTGTCGGAGGGCAAAAATGGGTCTGGACACGCTCCGTCACTTCGCGCTCCTTACTTCTGAGGTTAGCGCGCACAGAGTGTCGGAAGGCAAAAATGCGCCCGGAGGTGCTCCGTTACTTTGGGCTCCATACCTCTCAGCCAAGCGGGCACAGACTGTCGGTGGGCAAAAATGCGCCCAGAAGCCCTCCGTCACTTTGCGCTCCTTACCTCTCAGTTTACAGAGCACAGAGTGTTGGAGGGCAGATATGGGCCAGGAGGCGATCCGTAACTTGGTGCCCCTTACCTCTCAGACTAGCGCGCACAGTGTGTCGGAGCGCAAAAATTAGCCCGAAGGCGCTCCGTCACTTAGTGCTCCTTATGTCTCAGCCTAGTGCGCACCGGAGGCGCTCCGTTTCTTTGCACTCCTTACCTCTCAGCCTTGAGCGCACAAAGTGTCGGAGGGCAAAAACACGACCGGACAAGATCCCTCATCTGGCGCTCCTTACGTCTCAGTTTTGCAGGCAGAGAGTGTCGGAGGGAAAAAATGCGACCAGAAGCACTCTGTAAATTTGCGCGCCTTACCTCTCAGGTTAGCGCGCACAGAGTGTACGAGCGCAAAAATGCGACCAGAAGCGCTCTGTATATTTGCGCTCCTTACCTCTCAGGTTAGCGTGAGAAGAAAGTTGGAGCGCAAAAATGCGCCTGGAGACACTTCGTCACTTTGCGCACCTTACCTCACAGGATAGCGTGCACATAGTGGCGGAGGGCAGAAATGCGCCTAAAAGCGCTCGGTCACTTTGCGTTCCTTACCCTTCAGCGAAGCGGGAACACACTGTCGGAAGGCAAAAATGCGCTAGGAGTGGCTCCGCCAACTTGTCCTCCTTATTTCTCAGCCTTGCGGGCACAGAGTGTCGAAGTGCAGAATTGGGCCCGTAGGCACTCGTCAGTTTGCGGTCCATACCTCTCAGCCTAGCGGGCACAGTGTGTCGGAGGGGAAAAATTCACCGGAAGCGCTCCGTCACTTTGCACTCCTTAACTCTCAGCCTAGAGCGCACAAAGTGTTGGTGGGCAAAAATACGCCAAGAGACGCTCCGTCATTTTGCGCTCCATACCTCTCAGGATAGCGCGCACAGTGTGTCGGAGCGCAAAAACTCGCCCGGAGGTCCTCCGTCACTTTGTGCTCGTTACTTCTCAGACTAACGCGCATATAGTGTCGAAGGGCAAAAATGGCCTAGGCTGCGCTCCGTCACTTTCCGCTCCTTGCCTCTTAGGTTAGCTCGCACAAAGTGCCGGAGGGCAAAAATGGCCTGGGATGCGCTCCGTCACTTTCTGCTCCTTACCTCTCAGGCTAGCGGGCACAGAGTGTCGCATGGCAGAAATTGGCTTCTAGGCGCTCCGTCACTTTCCGGTCCTGATCTCTAAGGTTAGCGCGCACAGATTGTCGTAGGGCAAAAATGCGTACGGAGACGCTCCGTCACTTCGCGCTCCTTACTTCCAAGGCTAGCACACACAGAGTGTCGGAGGGCAAAAATGGGCCCGGAGGCCCTATGTCACTTTGTGCTTGATACTTCTCAGCCTAATGCGCACAGGGTGTCGGAGGAGCTCCGTCACTTTGCGCTCCATACCTCTCAGCCCAGCGGGCACAGTGTGTCGTAGGGCAAAAATTCGCCCGGAGGTGCTCCGTCACTTAGTGCTCCTTACCTCTCAGCCTAGTGCGCACAGTGTCGGAGGGCAAAAATGTACCGGAGGCATTCCGTCACTTTGCACTCCTTACCTCTCAGCCTAGAGCGCACAAAGTGTCGGATGGCAAAAATAGGCCCGGAGACGCTCCGTCATCTTGCGCTCCTTGCCACTCAGGATAACGTGCACAGTGTGTCGGAGCGCAAAAAATCGCCCGAGGCCCTCCGTCACTTTCTGCTCGTTACCTCACAGACTAGCGCGCACAGTATCGGAGGGCAAAAATGGCATGCGATACGCTCCGTCACATTCCGCTCCTTACCTCTCAGGTTAACGCGCACAGAGTGTCGGAGGGCAAAACTGGGCTCGGATGCGCTCTGTCACTTTCCACTCCTTACCTCTAGGATCAGCGCGCACAGAGTGTCGGAGCGCAAAAATGCGACCAGAAGCGCTCTATGAATTTGCACTCCTTGCCTCTCAGGTCAGCGTGCAAAGAAAGTCGGAGCGGAAACATGCACCTGTAGACACTTTGTCACTTTGCGCTTCTTACGTCACAGGATAGCGTGCACAGAGTGTCGAGGGGCAGAAATGCGCCTAAAAGCGCTCAGTCACTTTGCGCTCCTTACCTATCAGCGAAGCGGAAAAACACTTTCGGAAGTCAAAAATACGCCAGGGTACTTTCCGTCACCTTGCGCTCCTCTTCTCTCAGTCTAGCGGGCTAATAGCGTCGGAGGGCAGAATTGGGCTCGTAGGCGCTCCGTCACTTTGCGCTCCTAACCTCTCAGGTTAGGTTTGTTCACGCAAACTTGAGACGTAAGGAATGCATATTGACGGAGCGTCTCCGGGCCACTTTTTGCCCTCCGACACATGTGCTCGTTTTCTCTATTAACCGCTGGAATGAGACGTAAGGAGTCAGTGGTTGACGGAGGAATGACATTGACATTTTTTTCGGTTTTTTCTGAGAATGTCCAGGAATGCCTTTCGGTGGTAGTGATGATGATTATGATGATGATGATGATGATGATGGGGGGCCAGCCGCCTCCGCTGTGTGCCAGGGCGATATTCAATGATTTTAGAGAATTTGACGCGTTTTGGTGGAAACGCGCTTTGCTCCCCTGCGGTGGCATGATGATGATGACGATGATGATGGTGTTGTTGACCCCCCCCCCCAACACCCAGAGAGCCACCTTCGCCTCTTGCCAGTCACATCATCGAGGAATGTAGAGCTTGCTACGCGTCCCTTCTTTTGCGGAAAACCAGTTTAGCCATCTCCGATGGTCCATTGGAGTTCTGGGCTCCTTCACCAAAACTCACTATGGGTTTTGAAGAGATTATATGTTCGAAGGCACACTGAACTTAAAAGCTGTGTGTGTGTGTGTGTGTGTGTGTGTGTGTGTGTGTGTGTGTGTGTGTGTGTGTGTGTTGTGTGTGTGTGCGTGTATGTCCCGTCGTAATTACTATGCTCTCTGGTGAGAAGGAATTTGACCACGGAGGCTGTTTGCGGCTATCATCATCATCATCATCATCATCAACAATCACCCCCAAGTCGCAGTGTGCCCAGTCTTCAAAAAATAAAAAGATCCTTCCTTGCCTCTGGCATCTGAGAAAAAGGTGATCAGACACTGCTCCTAGCATGAGAGTGTCGTCCATCACTTGGTGACTATGCTCTCAGTATAAAAGGAAATTCTCTTCGGACACATATTAGTGTCGATAAATGTCCGCTGAAGTGTGTATGTGTGTGTGTGTGTGTGTGTGTGTGTGTGTGTGTGTGTTTGTGTGTGTTTGTTTGTGTGTGTCTGTGTGTGGGAAGCGTGGTCGCTCCCTCGTTCGCTCCCTCCCTTGCTCGCTCCCGTACCTCCTCATCACATCACAGAGGAGAGGTGCAAGGGCCTTCGGCACGTTTTTGCCCCGCGACTCTCTGTGCCCGCTACCCTGACATGTATGGAGAAAGCCCTTGGTTAACCGAGGAAAACTTAGAAATTTTCCGTCTGAAAATTTCCCTGTATCCTCCTCCTCCTCCTCCTCCTCCTCCTTCTCCTCCTGTTGGGTCCCTCCTTCTGTCGCTCCTTTCCGTACCTCCTCATTTCACAGATGTGGGTTCATTGCTCTAAGCCGGAATGTCACCCCAAAAATATCGTCCCTTACCTCTGCTATAAGAGGAACAATTGATCAGACACGCCACCAGGCATTAAAAGTGGTTTCCCTCACCTTGTGACTCATATAATGTTCTCCGTTAAGAAGGAAACTTGCTGCGGACGCTATTGGCGTCGATAATTGTGAGGTGATGTTTCCCCCTTACCTTCCATGCAAGGAGGGTGGAAGGGTTGGCTGAGCACCTTTGCTACGTTTTTCAGCTCCGACCCTGAATGTCCCATACGGTGAGAGATAAGGAGCGCAGAGTGTCTCCGGGACCATTTTTGGCGTGCGACACTATGTGCGTGATAGGCCGAGAGGTAAGGAGTGAAAAGTAACGGAGCGTCTCCTGGACCAATTCTCCCCTCCGACAGTCTGTGCACGGTAACCTGAGAAGTTAGGAGCGCGATGTGACGGAGCGGCTTCAGGAACATTTCTGCCCTCCGAAACTCTATGCGCGCTAACCTGAGAGGTAAGGAGCGGAAAGTGACGGACCCCATCCGAGGACATTTTTGCTCTCCGATACTCCGAGCGCGCTCGCCTGAGAGGTAAAGAGTAGAAATTTACGGTGCGTTTCTGGTGGAATTTTTGCCCTCCGACACTCTGTGCGCGCTAACTTGAGAAATAAGAAGCGAAAATTTGCGGAGCGGCTATCATCGTCATGATCATGATCATCAGCAATCACCCCCAAGTCGCTGTGTGCCCCCTACTCCAAATAAAAAAGATCCTTCCTTGCCTCTGGCATCTGAAAAAATGATGATCAGACAATACTCCTAGCATAAGAGTGTCTTCCATCACTTGGTGACTCTATGCTCTCAGCATAGGAAATTCTCTGAGGAAGCATATAAGTGTCGATAAATGTCCGCTGGTGTGTTTTTGTGTGTGCTTGTGTGTGTGTGTGTGTGTGTGTGGTAAGTGTGGTCGCTCCCTAGTTCGCTCCCTCCTTGCTCGCTCCTGTACCTCCCCATCACATCACAGAGGAGAGGTGCAAGAGCTTTCGGCCTTTTGCCCTACGACTCTCTGTGCCTGCTACCCTGACACGTAAGGAGAGAGCCCTTTGGAAACGGAGGAAAAGCATAGAAATTTCTCGTCTGGAGATTTCCCTTTATCCTCCTCCTCCTCCTCCTCCTCCTCCTCCTCCTCCTCCTGTTGGGTCGCTCACTCAGTCACTCCTTTCCGTGCCTCCTCAAATCACAGATGTGGGTTCATTGCTCTAAGTCGGAATGTCGCACCAAAAATATCGTCCCTTACCTCTGCTATAAAAGGAGCTATTGATCAGACACGTACCAGGCATTAAAAGTGGTTTCCCTCACCTTTGACTCATATAATGTTCTCAGATGAGGAAGGAAACTCACTGCGGATGCTACTGGCGTCGATAATTGTGAGGTGGTTTCCCTCTTACCTTCCATGCAAGGAGGGTGCAAGGGTTACTCGAAAACCTTTGCTACGTTTTTCAGCTCCGAACCTCAATGTCCCATAGGCTGAGAGATAAGGAGCTCAAAGTGACGGAGCGTCTCCGGGACCATTTTTGCCCTGCGACACTATGTGCGTGATGGGCCGAGAGGTAAGGAGCGAAAAGTGACGGAGCGTCTCCGAAACCAATTTTGCCCTCCGACAATTTGTGCACGGTAACCTGAGAAGTAAGGAGCGGGAAGTGACGGATCGGCTCCGGACCCATTTTTGCCCTCCGACACTCTATTCGCGGTAACCTGAGAGGTAAGGGGCAGAAATTTACGGAGCGCTTCTGGTGGCAATTTTACCCTCCGACACTCTGTTCGCGCTAACCTGAGAGGTAAGGATCGCGATGTGATGGATCGTCTCCGGACGCATTTTTGCCCTCCGACACTCTGTGCGCACTAACCTGAGAAATAATGAACGGAAAGTGACGGAGCGCCTCCGAGCCCATTTTTGCCCGCCGACACTCTGTGCGCGCTAAAGTGAGAGGTAAGGAGCGGAAAGTGACGGAGCGCATCCAACGCCATTTTTGCCCTCCGACACTCTGAGCGCGCTAGCATGAGAGGTGAGAAGCAGAAATTTACGGAGCGCTTCTGGTAACATTTTTGCCCTCCGACACTCTGTGCGCGCTAACCTGATAAGTAGCGAGCGTAAATTTACGGAGCGCTGATGGTCGCATTTTTGCGCTCCGACACTCTGTGCTCGCGAACCTGAGAGGTAACGAGCGCAAATTTTTCGGAGCGCTTCCGGTCTCATTTTGCGCTCCGACACTGTGCGCGCTAACCTGAGAGGAAAGGAGCGGATATTTATGGAGCGCTCCTGGTCGCATTTCTGCGCTCCAACACTCTGTGCTCCCGAATCTGAGAGGTAACGAGCTCAAATTTACCGAGCACTTCCGGTCGCATTTTTGCTCTCCGACAGTGTGCGCGCTAACCTGAGAGATAAGGAGCGGAAATTTACGGAACGCTTGTGGTCGCATTTTTGAACGCCGACACTCTGTGCGCTAAACCTGAGACTTAAGGAGTGCATATTGACGGAGCGTCTCCGGGCCCATTTTTGCACTTCGACACATGTCGCGCTCGGACTCCCTTTGACTGCTGGCCTGAGACATAAGTGGAGAGTCCGTGGTAGACGGAGAAATAACGTCGACATTTTTTAGGAGTTTTTCTGAGAATGTCCAAGAATGCCTTTCGGGCATCTAGAACCCCTCCGGTCGTCTTCTGGTGGCGGTGATGATGATGATGATGATGGTAATGTGGGTCCAGCCCCCTCCGCTGTGTGGCAGGGCAATTTTCAATGATTGAATTTTACGCGTTTTGGTGGAAACGCGCTTTGTTCCCCTGCTGTGGCCTGATGATGATAACGATGATGATGGTGTTGTTGCCCTCCCCCCCCAAAAAAAAAAAAAAAACAGAGAGCCACCTCCGCCTCCTGCTAGTCCCATCAAGGAGGAATGTAGATCTAGCTACGTGTCTCCTCTTTTGCGGAAAACCAGTCTAGCCACCTCCGATGGTCCATCGGAGTTTTGGGCTCCTACACCAAAACCCACAATGGGTTTTGGAGAGATTATATGTTCGGAGGGACACCGAACTTAAAAGCTGTGTGTGTGTGTGTGTGTGTGTGTGTGTGTGTGTGTGTGTGTGTGTGTGTGTGTGTGTGTGTGTGTGTGTGTGTGTGTCTGTGTGTGTGTGTGTGTGTGTGTGTGTGTGTGTGTGTGTGTGTGTGTGTGTGTGTGTGTGTGTGTGTGTGTGTGTGTGTGTGTGTGTGTGTGTGTGTGTGTGTGTGTGTGTGTGTGTGTGCGTCCCGGCATAATTACCATGCTCTCTGGTGAGAAGGAATTTCACCATGGAGACTATTTGCGGATATCATCAACATTATCATCATCATCAACAATCACCCCTAGGTCGCAGTGTACCCCCTCTTCCAAAAGTAAAAAGATCCTTACTTGCGTCTGGCATCTGAAAAAATGATCAGACACTACTCCTAGCATGCGAGTGTCTTCCATCACATGGTGACTATGCTCTCAGCATAGGAAGAAATTCTCTTTCGGACACTTATTAGTGTCGATTGTCTGCTGATGTGTGTGTGTGTGTGTGTGTGTGTGTGTGTGTGTGTGTGTGTGTGTGTGTGTGTGTGTGTGTGTGTGTGTGTGTGTGGAAGCGAAATCGCTCCCTCGTTCGCTCCCTCCCTTGCTCGCTCCCGAACCTACTCATCACATCACAGAGGAGGGGTGCAAGGGCCCTCGGCACGTTTTTGCCCTGCGGCTCTCTGTGCCCGCTATCCTGACACGTATAGAGAGAGCCCTTGGTTAAGGGAGGAAAAACCTAGAAATTTCTCGCCTGAAAATTTCCCTGTGTCCTACTCCTTCTCCTCCTCCTCCTCTCCTGTTGGGCTTCTCCCTTATTCGCTCCCTTCCGTACCTCCTCACATCACAGATGTGGGCTCATTGCTCTATGTCGGAATGTCGCACCAAAAAATATCATCCCTTACCTATACTATAATAGGAAATATTGATTAGACACGCCACCACGCATTAGAAGTGGTTTCCTTCACCTTATGACTCATATAATGTTCTTAGGTAAGGAGGAAACTCGCTGCGGACGCTAATGGCGTCGATAATTGTGAGGTAATGTTTCCCCCTTACCTTCCATGCAAGGAGGGTGCAAGGGTTAGCTGAGAACCTTTGCCACGTTTCTCAGCTCCTACCCTCAATGTCCCATAGGCTGAGAGATAATGAGCGCAAAGTGACGGAGCGCCTCCGGGACCATTTTTGCCTTCCGGCACTATGTGCGTGATAAGCCGAGAGGTAAGGAGCGAAAACTAACGGTGCTTCTCCTGGACCAATTTTGCACTCCGACACTCAGTTACTCGCGGTAACCTGATAAGTAAGGAAGACGAAGTGACGGAATGGCTTCGGTCCCATTTTTGCCCTCCGACACTCTGTGCGCGGTAACCTGAAAGGTAAGGAGCAGAAATTTACGGAGCGCTTCTCGTGGCATTTTCGCCCTCCTACACTCTGTGCTCGCTAACCTGAGAGATAACGAGCCCAAATATACGGAGTGCTTCCGGTAGCATTTTTGCGCTCTGCTATTCTGTGCGCGCTAACCTGAGAGGTAAGGAGCGGAAATTTACGGAGCGCTTCTGGTCACATTTTTGCCCTCCGACACTCTGTGCCCGCAAACCTGAGACGTAAGGACTGCATAGTGACGGAGCGTCTCCGTGCCCATTTTTGCAATCCGACACACGTCTCGCTCGGACTCCCTATGACTGCTGACCTGGGACGTAAGGAGAGAATCCGTGGTTGACGGAGGAATAACTTCGAAGTTTTTGGATTTTTTTTCTGAGAATGTCCAGGAATGCCTTTTCGGCGTCTAGGACCTCTCCGGTCGTCTTTTGGTGGTGGTGATGATGATGATGATGATGATGATGATGATGATGATAATGACTGGGGGCCAGCCAACTCCGCTGTGTGCTACGGCGATTTAACGCGTTTTGGTTGAAACATGCTTTGCTCCGCTAACGTGGCCTGATAATGATGACGATGATGATGGTGTTGTTGGCGCCCCCCCCCCCCTCAAACAACCAGAAAGCCACCTCCGTCTTCTGCCAGTCCCATCATGGAGGAATGTAGAAATTGCTACTCGTCTCTTCTTTTGCAGAAAACCAGTCTAGCCATCTCCGATGGTCCATCGGAGTTCTGGGCTCCTCCACCAAAACCCACAAAGGGCTTTGAAGAGATTATATGTTCGGAGGCACACGGAACTTAAAAGCTGTGGGTGTGTGTGTGTGTGTGTGTGTGTGTGTGTGTGTGTGTGTGTGTGTGTGTGTGTGTGTGTGTGTGTGGGTGTGTGTGTGTGTGTGTGTGAGTGTGTGTGTGTGTGTGTGTTTGTGTGTGTGTCCCGTCGTAATTACCATGCTCTCTGGTGAGAAGGAATTTGACCACGGAGACTGTTTGCGGCTATCATCATCATCATCATCAACAATCACCCCCAAGTAGCAGTGTGCCCCGGCTTCCAAAAATAAAAAAGATCCTTCCTTGCCTCTGGCATTTGAGAAAATGATGATCAGACACTACTCCTAGCATCAGAGTGTCTTCCATCACTTGGAGACTCAATGCTCTCAGCATAGGAGGAAATTCTCTACGGACGCATATTAGTGGCGATAAATGTCCGCTGATGTGTGTGTGTTTGTTTGTGTGTGTGTGTGTGTGTGTGTGTGTGTGTGTGTGTGTGTGTGTGTGTGTGTGTGTGTGTGTGTGTGTGGGAGGCGTGGTCGCTCCCTAGTTCGCTCCCCCCCTTGCTCGCTCCCGTACCTCCTCACCAAATCACAGAGGAGAGGTGCAAGGGCCTTCGTCACGTTTTTGCCCTGCGACTCTCTGTGCCCGCTACCCTGACACGTATGGAGAGAGCCCTTGGTTAAGGGAGGAAAAACTTAGAGATTTTTCGCCTGAAAATTTCCCTGTATCCACCTCCTCCCCTTCTTCCTCCTTCTTCTCCTCTTCCTGTTGGGTTCCTCCCTCAGGTCGCTCCTTTCCGTTCCTCCTCACATCACAGATGTGGGTTCATTCCTTTAAGTCGGAATGTCGCCCAAAAAATATCGTACCTTACCTCTGCTATAAGAGAAACTATTGATCAGACACGCCACGAGGCATTAAAAGTGGTTTCCTTCACCTTTTGACTCATAATGTTCTGAGGTAAGAAGGAAACTCGCTGCGGACGCTACTGGCGTCGATAATTGTGAGGTGATGTTTCCCCATTACCTTCCATGCAAGGAGGGTGCAAGGGTTAGCTGAGCACCTTTGCCACGTTTTTCAGCTCCTACCCTCAATGTCCCATAGGCTGAGAGATTATGAGCGCAAAGTGACGGAGCGTCTCCGGGACCATTTTTGCCCTCCGGCACTATGTGCGTGATAAGCCGAGAGGTAAACAGCGAAAACTAACGGATCGTCTCCGGGATCAATTTTGCACTCCGACACTCTGTATGCGGTAACCTGAGAAATTAGCAGCGGCTCCAGTCCCATTTTTCCCCTCCGACTCTCTGTGTGCGGTAACCTAAGAGGTAAGGAGCAAAAATTTACGGAGCGCTTCTGGTCGCATTTTTGCCCTCCGACACTCTGTCCGCGCTAACCTGAGAGGTAGGGAGAGGAAATTTACGGAGTGCTTCCGGTCGCATTTTTGTGATCTGACACTCTATGTGCGCTAACCTGAGAGGTAAGGAGCGGAGATTTATGGAGCGCTTCTGGTCGCATTTTTGCCCTCCGACACTCTGTGCCCGCAAACCTGAGACATAAGTAATGCATAATGATGGAGCGTCTCCAGGCCCATTTTTGCCCTCCGACATATGTCGCGCTAGGACTCCCTATGACTTCTGACCTAACGCGTAAGGAGAGAATCCGTTGTTGACGGAGGAATAATCGACATTTTTTAGGGGTTTTTCTGATAATATCCAGGAATGCCTTTTGGGCGTCTAGGACCCCTCCGGTCGTCTTGTGGTGGTGGTGATGATGATAATGATGATGATGATCTGGAGCCAACCCCCTCCGTTGTGTGCCAGATCGATTTTCAATGATTTTAGTGAATTTTACGCGTTTTGATGGAAACGTGCTTTGTTCCCCTACAGTGGACTGATGATGATGACGATGATGATGGCGTTGTTACCCCCCCCACCCCCACAAACAGCTAGAGAGCCACCTCCATCTCTTGCCAGTCCCATCATGGAGGAATGTTGAAATTGCTACGCGTCTCTTCTTTTGCGGAAAACCAGTCTAGGAATCTGCGATGGTCCATCGTAGTTCTGGGCTCCTCCACCAAAACATACAATTGGTTTTGAAGAGATTATATGTTCGGAGGGACACCGAACTTAAAAGCTGTGTGTGTTTCTGTGTATGTGTGTGCGTTTGTGTGTGTGTGTGTGTATGTGTGTGTGTGTGTGTGTGTGTGTGTGTGTGTGTGTGTGTGTGTGTGTGGGTGTGTATGTGTGTGTGTGTGTGTGTATGTGTGTGTGTGTGTGTGTGTGTGTGTGTGTGTGTGTGTGTGTGTGTGTGTGTGTGTGTGTGTGTGTGTGTATGTGTGTCTGTGTGTGTGTGTGTGTGCGTGTGTCCCACGTCGTAATTACTATGCTCTCTGGTGAGAAGGAATTTAACCACGGAGACTGTTTGCGGTTAACATCATCATCATCAACAGTCACCCCTAAGTCGCAGATTACCCCGTCTTCCAAAAATAAAATGATCCTTCCTTGCCTCTGGCATCTGAGAAAATGATGATCAGACACTACTCGTAGCATAAGAGTGTCTTCCATCACTTGGTGACCCTATGCTCTCAGCATAGGAGGAAATTCTCTTCGAACACGTATTAGTGTCGATAAAGGTCCGCTGATGTGGGTGTGTGTGTGTGTGTGTGTGTGTGTGTGTATGTGTGTGTGTGGGAATCGTGGTCGCTCCCTCATTCGCTCCCTCCCTTGCTCGCTCCCATACCTCCTAATCACATGATAAAGGAGAGGTGCCTGGGCCTTCGGCACGTTTTTACCCTGCGACTCTACGTGCTCGCTACCCTGACACGTATGGAGAGAACCCTTGGTTAACAGAGGAAAAACTTTTTCGTCTGAAAATTGCCCTATATCCTCCTCCTCCTCCTCCTCCTCCTCCTGTTGGGTCCCTCTCTAATTCGCTCCTTTCCGTACCCCCTCACATTACAGATGCGGGATCATTGCTCTAAGTCGGAATGTCGCATCAAAGATATCGTCCCTTACTTCTGCTGTTAGAGGAACTATTGATCAGACACGCCACCAGGCATTAAAAGTGGTTTATCTCACCTTGTGACTCATATAAGGCTCTCAGGTAAAAAGGAAACTCGCTGCGGACGCTACTGGCGTTGATAATTGTGATGTGATGTTTCCCTCTTACCTTCCAGGCAAGGAGGGTGCAAAGGTTAGCTGAGCACCTTTGCAACGTTTTTCAGCTCCGACCCTCAATGTCCCATAGGATGAGAGATAAGGAGCCCAAAGTGAAGGAGTGTCTCCGGGACCATTTTTGCCCTGCGATACTAAGTGCGTGATGCGCCGAGAGGTAAGGAGCGAAAAGTAACGGAACGCCTCCGGGACCAATTTTGCGGTAACCTGATAAGTAAGGAAGGCGAAGTGACGGAATGGCTCCGGTCCCATTTTTGCCCTCCAACACTCTGTGCGCCGTAACCTGAGAGGTAAGGAACAGAAATTTACGGAGCGCTTCTGTTGGCATTTTACCCCTCCGACACTATGTGCTCGCTAACCTGAGAGGTAAGGCGCGCGATGTGACGGAGCGTCTCCTGACGCGTTTTCGCCCTTCGACACTCTGTGCGCGCTAACCTGAGAGATAAGGAGCGGAAATTGACGAAGCGCCTCCGAGCCCATTTTTGCCCTCCGACACTCTGTCCGCGCTAACCTTAGAGGTAAAGAGCGGAAAGTGACGGAGCGCATCCGAGGCCATTTTCGCCCTCCGACACTCCGTGCGCGCTAACTTGAGAGGTAAGGAGAAGAAATTTATGGAGCGCCTCTGGTAGCATTTTTGCCCTCCGACACCTTGTACGCCCTAAACTGAGAGGTAAGGAGCGCGATGTTACGGAGCGTCTCGGGACTCATTTTTGCCCTCCGACACTCTGTGCGCGCTAACCTGAGAGATAAGGAGCGGAAAGTGACGATGCGCCTCCGAGCCCATTCTTGCCCTTCGACACTTTATGCGCGCTAACCTGAGAGGTAAGGAGCGGAAATTTACGGAGCGCTTCCTGTCGCATTTTTGCCCTCCGACACTCTGTGCGCGCTAACCTGAGAGATAATGAGCGGAAAGTGACGGAGCAACTCCAAGCCCATTTTTGCCCGCCGACACTCTGTGCGCGCTAACATGAGAGGTAAGGAGCAGATATTTACGGAGAACTTCTGGTAACATTTTTGCCCTCCGACACTCTCTGCGCGCTAACCTCATAGGTAAGGAGCGTAAACTTACGGAGCGCTTCTGGTCGCATTTTTGCACTCCGAGATTCTGTGCTCGCGAACCTGAGAGATAACGAGCGCAAATTTACGGAGTACTTCCGGTCTCATTTTTGCGCTCCGACACTCTGTGCGCGCTAACCTGAGAGGTAAGGAGCGGAAATTTAGGGAGCGGTTCCGGTTGAATTTCTGCCCTGCGACACTGTGCGCGCTAACCTGAGACATAAGAAGCGCAAAGTGACGGAGCGCATCCAAGGACATTTTTGCCCTTCCACACTCCGAGCGCTAACCTGAGAGGTAAGTAGCAGAAATTTACTTAGCTTCTCTGATGGCATTTTTGCCCTCCGACACTCTGTGCGCGCTAACCAGAGAAATAAGGAGAGCAAATTTACGGAGCGCTTCTGGTAGAATTTGCGCCCTCCGGCACTCTGTGCGTGCTAACCTGAGAGGTAAGGAGCGGAAATATATGGAGCGCTCCTGTTCGTATTTCTACGCTCCGACACCCTGTGCTAGCGAGTTTGAGAGGTAACGAACGCAAATTTACGGAGCGCTTCCGGTCGTATTTTTGCGCTCCTTTAGTGTGCACGTTAACCTGAGAGGTAAGGAGCCGAAATTCATCTAGCGCTTCAGGTTTATCTGTGCGATAAACCTGAGACTTAAGGAGTGCATATTGACGGAGCGTGTCCGGGCATATTTTTGTCTTTAGACACATTTCGCGCTCGGACTCCCTATGACCGCTGGCCTGAGACGTAAGTAGAGAGTCCGTGGTTGACGGAGGAATAACGTCGACATTTTTTAGGTGCTTTTCTGAGAATGTCAAAGAATGTCTTTCGCGCATCTAGGACCCCTTCGGTCGTCTTCTGGTGATGGTGATGATGATCATGATAATGATAATGTGGGTCCAGCCCCCTCCGCTGTGTGCCGGGCGATTTTCAATGATTTTAGTGAGTTTTACGTGTTTTGATGGAAACGTGCTTTGTTTCCCTACAGTGGACTGATGATGATGACGATGATGATGGCGTTGTTGCCCCCCCCACCCCCACAAACAGCTAGAGAGCCACCTCCATCTCTTGCCAGTCCCATCATGGAGGAATGTTGAAATTGCTACGCGTCTCTTCTTTTGCGGAAAACCAGTCTAGGAATCTGCGATGGTCCATCGTAGTTCTGGGCTCCTCCACCAAAACATACAATTGGTTTTGAAGAGATTATATGTTCGGAGGGACACCGAACTTAAAAGCTGTGTGTATGTTTCTGTGTATGTGTGTGCGTTTGTGTGTGTGCGTGTGTATGTGTGTGTGTGTGTGTGTGTGTGTGTGTGTGTGTGTGTGTGTGTGTATGTGTGTGTGTGTGTGCGTGTGTCCCACGTCGTAATTACTATGCTCTCTGGTGAGAAGGAATTTAACCACGGAGACTGTTTGCGGTTAACATCATCATCATCAACAGTCACCCCTAAGTCGCAGATTACCCCGTCTTCCAAAAATAAAATGATCCTTCCTTGCCTCTGGCATCTGAGAAAATGATGATCAGATACTACTCGTAGCATAAGAGTGTCTTCCATCACTTGGTGACCCTATGCTCTCAACATAGGAGGAAATTCTCTTCGAACACGTATTAGTGTCGATAAAGGTCCGCTGATGTGGGTGGGTGTGTGTGTGTGTGTGGGAATCGTGGTCGCTCCCTCATTCGCTCCCTCCCTTGCTCGCTCCCATACCTCCTAATCACATGATAAAGGAGAGGTGCCTGGGCCTTCGGCACGTTTTTACCCTGCGACTCTACGTGCTCGCTACCCTGACACGTATGGAGAGAACCCTTGGTTAACAGAGGAAAAACTTTTTCGTCTGAAAATTGCCCTATATCCTCCTCCTCCTCCTCCTCCTCCTGTTGGGTCCCTCTCTCATTCGCTCCTTTCCGTACCCCCTCACATTACAGATGCGGGATCATTGCTCTAAGTCGGAATGTCGCATCAAAGATATCGTCCCTTACATCTGCTGTTAGAGGAACTATTGATCAGACACGCCACCAGGCATTAAAAGTGGTTTATCTCACCTTGTGACTCATATAATGCTCTCAGGTAAAAAGGAAACTCGCTGCGGACGCTACTGGCGTTGATAATTGTGATGTGATGTTTCCCTCTTACCTTCCAGGCAAGGAGGGTGCAAAGGTTAGCTGAGCACCTTTGCAACGTTTTTCAGCTCCGACCCTCAATGTCCCATAGGATGAGAGATAAGGAGCTCAAAGTGACGGAGTGTCTCCGAGACCATTTTTGCCCTGCGATACTAAGTGCGTGATGCGCCGAGAGGTAAGGAGCGAAAAGTAACGGAACGCCTCCGGGACCAATTTTGCGGTAACCTGATAAGTAAGGAAGGCGAAGTGACGGAATGGCTCCAGTGCCATTTTTGCCCTCCAACACTCTGTGCTCCGTAACCTGAGAGGTAAGGAACAGAAATTTACGGAGCGCTTCTGGTGGCATTTTACCCCTCCGACACTATGTGCTCGCTAACCTGAGAGGTAAGGCGCGCGATGTGAAAGAGCGTCTCCTGACGCGTTTTCGCCCTTCGACACTCTGTGCGCGCTAACCTGAGAGATAAGGAGCGGAAATTGACGAAGCGCCTCCGAGCCCATTTTTGCCCTCCGACACTCTGTCCGCGCTAATCTTAGAGGTAAGGAGCGGAAAGTGACGGAGCGCATCCGAGGCCATTTTCGCCCTCCGACACTCCGTGCGCGCTAACCTGAGAGGTAAGGAGAAGAAATTTATGGAGCGCCTCTGGTAGCATTTTTGCCCTCCGACACCTTGTACGCCCTAAACTGAGAGGTAAGGAGCGCGATGTTACGGAGCGTCTCGGGACTCATTTTTGCCCTCCGACACTCTGTGCGCGCTAACCTGAGAGATAAGGAGCGGAAAGTGACGATGCGCCTCCGAGCCCATTCTTGCCCTTCGACACTTTATGCGCGCTAACCTGAGAGGTAAGGAGCGGAAATTTACGGAGCGCTTCCGGTCGCATTTCTGCCCTCCGACACTCTGTGCGCGCTAACCTGAGAGATAATAAGCGGAAAGTGACTGAGCAACTCCAAGCCCATTTTTGCCCGCCGACACTCTGTGCGCGCTAACATGAGAGGTAAGGAGCAGATATTTACGGAGAACTTCTGGTAACATTTTTGCCCTCCGACACTCTCTGCGCGCTAACCTCATAGGTAAGGAGCGTAAACTTACGGAGCGCTTCTGGTCGCATTTTTGCACTCCGAGATTCTGTGCTCGCGAACCTGAGAGATAACGAGCGCAAATTTACGGAGTACTTCCGGTCTCATTTTTGCGCTCCGACACTCTGTGCGCGCTAACCTGAGAGGTAAGGAGCGGAAAATTACGGAGCGGTTCCGGTTGAATTTGTGCCCTGCGACACTGTGCGCGCTAACCTGAGACGTAAGAAGCGCAAAGTGACGGAGCGCATCCAAGGACATTTTTGCCCTTCCACACTCCGAGCGCTAACCTGAGATGTAAGTAGCAGAAATTTACTTAGCTTCTCTGATGGCATTTTTGCCCTCCGACACTCTGTGCGCGCTAACCAGAGAAATAAGGAGCGCAAATTTACGGAGCGCTTCTGGTAGAATTTTTGCCCTCCGGCACTCTGTGCGTGCTGACCTGAGAGGTAAGGAGCGGAAATATATGGAGCGCTCCTGTTCGTATTTCTACGCTCCGACACCCTGTGCTAGCGAGGTAACGAACGCAAATTTACGGAGCGCTTCCGGTCGTATTTTTGCGCTCCTTTAGTGTGCGCGTTAACCTGAGAGGTAAGGAGCCGAAATTCATCTAGCGCTTCTGGTCGCATTTTTTCCCTCCGACACTCTGTGCGATAAACCTGAGACTTAAGGAGTGCATATTGACGGAGCGTGTGCGGGCATATTTTTGTCTTTAGACACATTTCGCGCTCGGACTCCCTATGACCGCTGGCCTGAGACGTACGTAGAGAGTCCGTGGTTGACGGAGGAATAACGTCGACATTTTTTAGGTGCTTTTCTGAGAATGTCAAAGAATGTCTTTCGCGCATCTAGGACCCCTTCGGTCGTCTTCTGGTGATGGTGATGATGATCATGATAATGATAATGTGGGTCCAGCCCCCTCCGCTGTGTGCCGGGCGATTTTCAATGATTTTAGTGAATTTTACGCGTTTTGATGGAAACGTGCTTTGTTTCCCTACAGTGGACTGATGATGATGACGATGATGATGGCGTTGTTGCCCCCCCTAACCCCCACAAACAGCTAGAGAGCCACCTCCATCTCTTGCCAGTCCCATCATGGAGGAATGTTGAAATTGCTACGCGTCTCTTCTTTTGCGGAAAACCAGTCTAGGAATCTGCGATGGTCCATCGTAGTTCTGGGCTCCTCCACCAAAACATACAATGGGTTTTGAAGAGATTATATGTTCGGAGGGACACCGAACTTAAAAGCTGTGTGTGTGTTTCTGTGTATTTGTGTGCGTTTGTGTGTGTGTGTGTGTATGTGTGTGTGTGTGTGTGTGTGTGTGTGTGTGTGTGTGTGTGTGTGTGTGTGTGTGTGTGTGTGTTTGTGTGTGTGTGTGTGTGTATGTGTGTGTGTGTGTGTGTGTGTGTGTGTGTGCGTGTGTCCCACGTCGTAATTACTATGCTCTCTGGTGAGAAGGAATTTAACCACGGAGACTGTTTGCGGTTAACATCATCATCATCAACAGTCACCCCTAAGTCGCAGATTACCCCGTCTTCCAAAAATAAAATGATCCTTCCTTGCCTCTGGCATCTGAGAAAATGATGATCAGACACTACTCGTAGCATAAGAGTGTCTTCCATCACTTGGTGACCCTATGCTCTCAGCATAGGAGGAAATTCTCTTCGAACACGTATTAGTGTCGATAAAGGTCCGCTGATGAGGGTGGGTGTGTGTGTGTGTGTGTGTGTATGTGTGTGTGTGGGAATCGTGGTCGCTCCCTCATTCGCTCCCTCCCTTGCTCGCTCCCATACCTCCTAATCACATGATAAAGGAGAGGTGCCTGGGCCTTCGGCACGTTTTTACCCTGCGACTCTACGTGCTCGCTACCCTGACACGTATGGAGAGAACCCTTGGTTAACAGAGGAAAAACTTTTTCGTCTGAAAATTGCCCTATATCCTCCTCCTCCTCCTCCTCCTCCTCCTCCTCCTCCTCCTGTTGGGTCCCTCTCTCATTCGCTCCTTTCCGTACCCCCTCACATTACAGATGCGGGATCATTGCTCTAAGTCGCAATGTCGCATCAAAGATATCGTCCCTTACTTCTGCTGTTAGAGGAACTATTGATCAGACACGCCACCAGGCATTAAAGGTGGTTTATCTCACCTTGTGACTCATATAATGCTCTCAGGTAAAAAGGAAACTCGCTGCGGACGCTACTGGCGTTGATAATTGTGATGTGACGTTTCCCTCTTACCTTCCAGGCAAGGAGGGTGCAAAGGTTAGCTGAGCACCTTTGCAACGTTTTTCAGCTCCGACCCTCAATGTCCCATAGGATGAGAGATAAGGAGCTCAAAGTGACGGAGTGTCTCCGGGACCATTTTTGCCCTGCGATACTAAGTGCGTGATGCGCCGAGAGGTAACGAGCGAAAAGTAAAAGAACGCCTCCGGGACCAATTTTGCGGTAACCTGATAAGTAAGGAAGGCGAAGTGACGGAATGGCTCCGGTCCCATTTTTGCCCTCCAACACTCTGTGCGCCGTAACCTGAGAGGTAAGGAACAGAAATTTACGGAGCGCTTCTGGTGGCATTTTACCCCTCCGACACTATGTGCTCGCTAACCTGAGAGGTAAGGCGCGCGATGTGACGGAGCGTCTCCTGACGCGTTTTCGCCCTTCGACACTCTGTGCGCGCTAACCTGAGAGATAAGGAGCGGAAATTGACGAAGCGCCTCCGAGCCCATTTTTGCCCTCCGACACTCTGTCCGCGCTAACCTTAGAGGTAAGGAGCGGAAAGTGACGGAGCGCATCCGAGGCCATTTTCGCCCTCCGACACTCCGTGCGCGCTAACTTGAGAGGTAAGGAGAAGAAATTTATGGAGCGCCTCTGGTAGCATTTTTGCCCTCCGACACCTTGTACGCCCTAAACTGAGAGGTAAGGAGCGCGATGTTACGGAGCGTCTCGGGACTCATTTTTGCCCTCCGACACTCTGTGCGCGCTAACCTGAGAGATAAGGAGCGGAAAGTGACGATGCGCCTCCGAGCCCATTCTTGCCCTTCGACACTTTATGCGCGCTAACCTGAGAGGTAAGGAGCGGAAATTTACGGAGCGCTTCCGGTCGCATTTCTGCCCTCCGACACTCTGTGCGCGCTAACCTGAGAGATAATAAGCGGAAAGTGACGGAGCAACTCCAAACCCATTTTTGCCCGCCGACACTCTGTGCGCGCTAACATGAGAGGTAAGGAGCAGATATTTACGGAGAACTTCTGGTAACATTTTTGCCCTCCGACACTCTCTGCGCGCTAACCTCATAGGTAAGGAGCGTAAACTTACGGAGCGCTTCTGGTCGCATTTTTGCACTCCGAGATTCTGTGCTCGCGAACCTGAGAGATAACGAGCACAAATTTACGGAGTACTTCCGGTCTCATTTTTGCGCTCCGACACTCTGTGCGCGCTAACCTGAGAGGTAAGGAGCGGAAATTTACGGAGCGGTTCCGGTTGAATTTCTGCCCTGCGACACTGTGCGCGCTAACCTGAGACGTAAGAAGCGCAAAGTGACGGAGCGCATCCAAGGACATTTTTGCCCTTCCACACTCCGAGCGCTAACCTGAGAGGTAAGTAGCAGAAATTTACTTAGCTTCTCTGATGGCATTTTTGCCCTCCGACACTCTGTGCGCGCTAACCAGAGAATTAAGGAGCGCAAATTTACGGAGCGCTTCTGGTAGAATTTTTGCCCTCCGGCACTCTGTGCGTGCTAACCTGAGAGGTAAGGAGCGGAAATATATGGAGCGCTCCTGTTCGTATTTCTACGCTCCGACACCCTGTGCTAGCGAGGTAACGAACGCAAATTTACGGAGCGCTTCCGGTCGTATTTTTGCGCTCCTTTAGTGTGCGCGTTAACCTGAGAGGTAAGGAGCCGAAATTCATCTAGCGCTTCTGGTCGCATTTTTTCCCTCCGACACTCTGTGCGATAAACCTGAGACTTAAGGAGTGCATATTGACGGAGCGTGTGCGGGCATATTTTTATCTTTAGACACATTTCGCGCTCGGACTCCCTATGACCGCTGGCCTGAGACGTACGTAGAGAGTCCGTGGTTGACGGAGGAATAACGTCGACATTTTTTAGGTGCTTTTCTGAGAATGTCAAAGAATGTCTTTCGCGCATCTAGGACCCCTTCGGTCGTCTTCTGGTGATGGTGATGATGATCATGATAATGATAATGTGGGTCCAGCCCCCTCCGCTGTGTGCCGGGCGATTTTCAATGATTTTAGTGAATTTTACGCGTTTTGATGGAAACGTGCTTTGTTTCCCTACAGTGGACTGATGATGATGACGATGATGATGGCGTTGTTGCCCCCCCTAACCCCCACAAACAGCTAGAGAGCCACCTCCATCTCTTGCCAGTCCCATCATGGAGGAATGTTGAAATTGCTACGCGTCTCTTCTTTTGCGGAAAACCAGTCTAGGAATCTGCGATGGTCCATCGTAGTTCTGGGCTCCTCCACCAAAACATACAATGGGTTTTGAAGAGATTATATGTTCGGAGGGACACCGAACTTAAAAGCTGTGTGTGTGTTTCTGTGTATTTGTGTGCGTTTGTGTGTGTGTGTGTGTATGTGTGTGTGTGTGTGTGTGTGTGTGTGTGTGTGTGTGTGTGTGTGTGTGTGTGTGTGTTTGTGTGTGTGTGTGTGTGTATGTGTGTGTGTGTGTGTGTGTGTGTGTGTGCGTGTGTCCCACGTCGTAATTACTATGCTCTCTGGTGAGAAGGAATTTAACCACGGAGACTGTTTGCGGTTAACATCATCATCATCAACAGTCACCCCTAAGTCGCAGATTACCCCGTCTTCCAAAAATAAAATGATCCTTCCTTGCCTCTGGCATCTGAGAAAATGATGATCAGACACTACTCGTAGCATAAGAGTGTCTTCCATCACTTGGTGACCCTATGCTCTCAGCATAGGAGGAAATTCTCTTCGAACACGTATTAGTGTCGATAAAGGTCCGCTGATGAGGGTGGGTGTGTGTGTGTGTGTGTGTATGTGTGTGTGTGGGAATCGTGGTCGCTCCCTCATTCGCTCCCTCCCTTGCTCGCTCCCATACCTCCTAATCACATGATAAAGGAGAGGTGCCTGGGCCTTCGGCACGTTTTTACCCTGCGACTCTACGTGCTCGCTACCCTGACACGTATGGAGAGAACCCTTGGTTAACAGAGGAAAAACTTTTTCGTCTGAAAATTGCCCTATATCCTCCTCCTCCTCCTCCTCCTCCTGTTGGGTCCCTCTCTCATTCGCTCCTTTCCGTACCCCCTCACATTACAGATGCGGGATCATTGCTCTAAGTCGGAATGTCGCATCAAAGATATCGTCCCTTACATCTGCTGTTAGAGGAACTATTGATCAGACACGCCACCAGGCATTAAAAGTGGTTTATCTCACCTTGTGACTCATATAAGGCTCTCAGGTAAAAAGGAAACTCGCTGCGGACGCTACTGGCGTTGATAATTGTGATGTGATGTTTCCCTCTTACCTTCCAGGCAAGGAGGGTGCAAAGGTTAGCTGAGCACCTTTGCAACGTTTTTCAGCTCCGACCCTCAATGTCCCATAGGATGAGAGATAAGGAGCTCAAAGTGACGGAGTGTCTCCGAGACCATTTTTGCCCTGCGATACTAAGTGCGTGATGCGCCGAGAGGTAAGGAGCGAAAAGTAACGGAACGCCTCCGGGACCAATTTTGCGGTAACCTGATAAGTAAGGAAGGCGAAGTGACGGAATGGCTCCAGTGCCATTTTTGCCCTCCAACACTCTGTGCTCCGTAACCTGAGAGGTAAGGAACAGAAATTTACGGAGCGCTTCTGGTGGCATTTTACCCCTCCGACACTATGTGCTCGTTAACCTGAGAGGTAAGGCGCGCGATGTGAAAGAGCGTCTCCTGACGCGTTTTCGCCCTTCGACACTCTGTGCGCGCTAACCTGAGAGATAAGGAGCGGAAATTGACGAAGCGCCTCCGAGCCCATTTTTGCCCTCCGACACTCTGTCCGCGCTAATCTTAGAGGTAAGGAGCGGAAAGTGACGGAGCGCATCCGAGGCCATTTTCGCCCTCCGACACTCCGTGCGCGCTAACCTGAGAGGTAAGGAGAAGAAATTTATGGAGCGCCTCTGGTAGCATTTTTGCCCTCCGACACCTTGTACGCCCTAAACTGAGAGGTAAGGAGCGCGATGTTACGGAGCGTCTCGGGACTCATTTTTGCCCTCCGACACTCTGTGCGCGCTAACCTGAGAGATAAGGAGCGGAAAGTGACGATGCGCCTCCGAGCCCATTCTTGCCCTTCGACACTTTATGCGCGCTAACCTGAGAGGTAAGGAGCGGAAATTTACGGAGCACTTCCGGTCGCATTTCTGCCCTCCGACACTCTGTGCGCGCT